>NC_056729.1:321239522-321244522 GCF_019279795.1 Protopterus annectens | reverse complement strand
TATAGACCCAGTCTCACATAGTACCATTACAACCTCAAATCATACACATAAACACACAAAGACATACTCAGAGGCTCTGATCAAAAATCTACCAAAACAGCAGAGGCCACCAAAGCAGACACCCAAACAACCACCACCTCAGAACACAACACCTGCAACACATAGACCTCACAGTCAGAGTGTCAAACAGTCACAGCCCTTAAGGCCAAACACAATGCCAGACACACTAGTCATTGGTGACTCCATAGTCAGACACACTGGCGTCCGCTCACCAGACTGAGTAAGGAGAAGGTCACAGTAAGCTGCCTGTCGGGCGCTAGAATCCGCCACATAACGCAAGCACTCAGGTCTCTCAACAGCAGGTACAAATATGACTCAGTCATTGTCCACGCTGGTGTAAACGACCTGAGACGTACCTCCTTGGACTACATGAAAAGAGACATTGAGGAGCTCTCTGATTATGTAGCCCAGGCAGGTATGACCCTGACCTTGAGCAGTATCCTACCTTCACCAAGAATGATGCCACAATACAGAGATAAGATGATCAGCTTTAACAATTGGCTTAAACACTGGTGTCATTCAAAGGGGATCCAGTGTCTGTCTGCCTGGGATGACATGCTGGACAAGCCACGCTGCTTCAAGGGACGGCTTGCACATGTCACCCTGGGATTCCGGATATTGGCAAAGGCTCTTGCCACCCCCATAGTGCCTTTTTAGGCAAGGCTCAAATTCTAAACCTACCACCCTAGAACACAAAAAGGAAAAAACTAAGGGTAATGCTGCTCAATGCCAGAAGTCTAAATCTCAAAATGCACGCACTCGAGGCCCTTCTCAGTATGGAGAACATCGATGTCTGTGCTGTGACAGAAACCTGGTTCAAGGCTCCTGAGAGCACCCCAGCGCTATCAGGTTTTACCTCATATCATGCGTTCCGGCCCTAAAATCCGGACAATACCAAGAAAGGAGGGGGGTATCCATATTCATCAAGGACACCCACACCTCAAGACTGGTGGCAACGCACGATGCATCGGAGACCATCCAGGTGCAATTAACCATAGGCAAGACTGCTCTGCAAATTGTAGCATGTTACAGGCCACCCTCACAAACTCAGGAACCTCACATGGCCTTCCTGAAAACACTAGAGGGATAAATGTATCACCAAACACCATCATACTAGGTGACTTCAATTACCCTAATATAGACTGGGAACACTACTCAAGCCCAAACACCCTAGCCCAAAAGTTCCTGGAATTCATAAACTCAAATGCCATGGAACAACTAGTCACCATCCCCACAAGAGGAGATAACATACTTGATCTCATCATCACGAACATGGGAGCACAATGTTCAACACCGGAGGTGTACCCCTCACTGGTGAGATCAGACCACAAACTAATCTCGCTGGAGGTCCTCATCCCACCCCACCTGAAATAAAAAGACCACAGTAAAGAACTTCTCAAAAGCCGACTTCACACTTCTAAAGACTAGTGTGGTCTCCTTTAAGGCCCCCGAGCCAGCGGAAAACAGTACTCAAGCCACTGAATCACTTACAAATGCCTTCTACCAGCACCTGCAGGACTGCATGGATAAGGCAATCCCAAGCAAAACAAAGACTCTTTGTACCAAAGGCAAGCGTCCAGTCTGGTGGACCCCAGCCATAAACAAACTCTACAACAAAAGGAGGAAGCTACTACAAGATAGAGCAAAATCCTTAAAAGGTAAGACACCCTTGATCACTATAAGTAAAAACTAAGAGCTCTCATAAAATCATCCAAAGCAAATTTCGAGAGAAAAATAGCTAAAGACTCAAAAGACAATCATAAGGCCTTCTTTAGCTATGTTAGAAACCTGGGAGGAAACTCCCAGATATGCTCAGAGCTAGTTCAAAATGATGTGAAGATTACTGATCCTACAGACATTGCCAACATACTGGCTGACAGGTTCAGTGCAAACTTCTCCCCTCCCCAAAAGGAGAGATATCTATACCAAAGCGATTGCAGCCCCCAAACATCTCCAGCGCCCAAGTGAGAACTGCTCTCTCCAAAGCAAAAACACAGCATCCATGGGACCTGATGGTGTCCCCGGCTGTGTGCTCCATGAACTCAATGAGGAATTAAACCCACAGCTAGGACAGCTGTTTAATCAAAGTCTTACCTCTGGATACGTACCCACGGAGTGGCGCACTGCAACTGTGGTACCACTTCACAAAGGCGGTGCCTCCACCGACCCTGGAAATTACCGGCCCATTAGCTTGACAAGCCTTATCTGCAAAGCCATGGGGAGGATCATAATGGACCTCATAAATAAAGACATAGGGAATTTGCAGACTTTGGATCCAACCCAGTTTGGCTTTGTCAAAGGCAGATCATGCCTTTTAAACTTGGTTGACTTTTTCGAAACAGTCACCAAAGCCATTGATGAGGGAAAGGCAGTCCATACAGCCTACCTCGATCTGGCTAAGGCCTTCGATACAATACCCCACTCGGGTATCATTGAAAAACTCATCAGCTTAAATGTCAACCCATACATCACAAGATGGGTTGCAAACTGGCTGAGTGACAGAACCCACAGGGTCAGAGTTGCTGGCGCCATGTCAGACTCAAAGCCTGTCACAAGTGGTGTCCCACAGGGCTCAGTTCTGGGCCCACTCTTGTTTGGCATCTACTTTTCCAAAGTACAAGCAAACACAGGAGGGTTATGGCTGACAAAGTTTGCAGATGACTGCAAACTGGGCCATAGTAGAAAACACATCTGACACAGATATCCTTCAGAAGGGTCTCACAGAAACGGATAACTGGTGCCAGAGCCACGGCCTAAAGTTAAATGCCAAAAAATGCATAGTCATACCCTTCGGGAAAAACAAGGTTACCCCTAGCTACCAAATAGGTGGCAATCCACTGAGCACAGAAGAAGTCATCAGGGACCTGGGGACCCAGGTTGATAGTAGTCTGTCATTCGACACCCATGTAGCTAAAGTAGTTAGGAAGACCTTCTACATTGCCCACCTTATCATGAAGGGATTCTCATCTAGATCAAGGGAGGTCATAGTCTCCCTTTACTCATCACTCATCAGACCAATGATTGAGTACAATGCCCCATTCGGAATGTATCTGACCCGACACTTGCAGCAGCTGGAGAGGCCACAAAAGTTCCTCACCAAAGGGATAAAGGGTCTCAAAAATCTGTCCTATGCTGCCCGACTGAAAGAACTCCAGCTCTATTCAGTTGCTTACCGCTTGCTCAGAGGTGACCTTTGCCTAACATACAAGGCCATGTCAAACCCAGATTTGATGAATATGCTTCACCTCAAAAATCTAGATCCATCAGAGCCACAAGGGCGGGAGACTTAAACCTTGACACAGCTATTAATAGGACGTGCTGGAGGGATAGATTCATCACCCAAAGACTCCCTATGCTGTGGAACAAAATCCCGGTACATGTGAGGCAGAGCACCTCGCTGGCCTTGTTCAAGAGAAATCTTGACCAATGGATGGGAGATCGCAGATATACCCCAGGGATTACCTCAGTGTCACTGCTCGACAGAGGCACAGCAAAATAATGGGTATAGTTCCCCATACTAAAGGGGTGGTGTAAGCCACAAAACGATGGGCTAGGCTTGTAAATGCCCTCGGGCAGATAGCCTAGTATGAACCTATGAACCTATGAACCTATTTAAGGTGGATACTTCTGTTATTTTTTTCATACTCACTTGCATCATCTGATAACTTTAAGTCACAGCTTGAATTTACATATATTCAGTATCAACAAAATGCACTGTGTAATGGTAGGACCTACCCTGTTACACATTACATCATAAGTATTATGTAACACTGCATATAGCAATATACTGACTACACCTTTGCATGTCCATTAACTATATACTGTTGTTAATACTTTTTTAGCACACTAGAAGCTTGCAATAGAAGATTATGCCTGTCCTGTAGCAGTTCTGGGAAATGTGTTTTAAAATCAGTAAACAAAATGTGAGAATGTATCATTACTACCAACATAATTTCTCAATGTACCTAATAAATACCAAAACTATACCTTTTTCAGTTTCAGATTTTTATTACACCAAAGGTAACTTCTGAATACAAACCTTGGTGATATATATATATATATATATATACTGTAGTTTATCATTATTTGGGATGGTTGACTGTAATATGACTTGCATACATCAGTTTGTAAGTCAGAAGGTACACTAATGTAGCATGTCTGACATCTAACAAATATGCACAACATTAAACACTTGAGTACGTACAGCAACTGCCAACTCACAAGTCATGGTGCGACTTCAAAAACTGTAAGCATTCCTCAGACTTATCAAAATGTCAGCATTGTGAAGATAACATTTAATAAATACATCATGGTTAAATCAACTATTTGGGTTTCTATACTGTCACAATAAAAAGTAGAACTAAAAAGAAAACGGACTCCTTGCACCAGCAAACACCAAGGCAATGAAAAACCTTAACGCAATTTTATTCAAATAATCAGCGTTTTCGCCACCAACAAGTGTAGCTTCTTCAGAGATGAGTGTAAAAATTGGGTTTATTTTTACACTCATCTCTGAAGAAGCTACACTTGTTGGTGGCGAAAACGCTGATTATTTGAATAAAATTGCGTTAAGATTTTTCATTGCCTTGGTGTTTGCTGGTGCAAGGAGTCCGTTTTCTTTTTAGTTCTACAATAAAAAGTACACATTAAACAACTGCAGGCTATAACCGAAGATTAAACCCTACCGTGCATCTTGTCACAAATATTATGTAAAGCTGCATAAAACAGTATGCTAATTTCCCTCTTGCACATCCTTTAGCTATTTCACACTCTTAAACATTAGTCACAGCTATACAATTACTGTTTATAACTGCTCAGTCAACTGGTATAGAGGGATAAAACCATTACAATCCTTATCTGACTAGTTGCCAGGAGGTCACCTTTTGGCACTGACAAGAGAGAAGAAAAGAAAGACAAGGATCTCCATATTCACCTTTGTT
>NC_056729.1:320779522-320899522 GCF_019279795.1 Protopterus annectens | reverse complement strand
AGGTAGCCCTCAGCCGGCCTGAATACCAGAGTCTTGGATTCCTGCGTTGGATGCTGTCTCTTCTTCCATGACGTCAGGTCGTCAGGGGTATAAAACATGCAGCCTATGCCATTACATCAGTCTTTCTTGCCGTGCGGTGCCCAAAGCAGAAGCAGTTCGCAAGTGCCGGTCAGCTGACTCCTGAAATTTTTGTTTTCGAGTTTAAGAACCGAAGTCTTCAAAAAAAAAAAAAAAAAAAAGACAAGTACCCCGTTAGGGATCTTTTTTCTTGCTTCAACCGATGTCAGTAAAAGTTAACAATTGTCTTACCTGTGGAAAGCAAATACCTCATAAAGATTTTCATTTGTACTGCATTCCTTGCTTAGGCCCAGACCACGACGTCCCTCGCTGTCAGTTTTGTGCCTTGTTCAACCCCAAAACTATTCGTCGTCTGGCTATATTTGCAGCAAATTAGTTTGGTACTCGATATCAGTACTCCAAAATGGCTTCGTTAAGTCATCCGACTACCGATCTTCAAAAAAAAGTAAAGATAAAGACAGAGACAGACCTCATAAGTCCAAAACTGCCGACACCGCTTCCGTTAAGCTAGTCGCCAGTCTGTCGGTACTCAGTGAGGTGCTTTCGCAGCCCCTGATACCTGCTACCTCAGAATCGCAGGCCTCTACTGAGACCCATTTGGAGTCTGGTATGCTGCAAGATGCTTCTTCGACTATGGAACCTGCGGATGTCTCTACCTTAGATGGGTCCGGAGCCGCTGTGCAGGTACGGCTTCTGAGGCTGTATTCAGGCCTACAGACTTGCATTTTAAACCGACACCATCTTCTTTATCCAGGCCTAAAACTCGCACCACGCCTGGAAAACCGATGTCCAAACCGCATGCTCAGGTCCATATGCCTAAAAAACAAATGCTTAGAATAGCTGAAGACCTTATTACCTTAATTAGGGGAAGCCAGCCTTCCCCAAGAGACCTAGAACTGATTTTCCTTCTGATTCTTCTGATCAGGAATCTGATATTTCTGTTCCTTCTGATGACCAGGATTTGCCTTTATCTACCTATGAGGATTCTGATGCAGAGGATTCCATTCCCTCTGTTTCCCTTCCAGATGATTTTTCTTTTGGTGAAACCTTGCACACCCGTAGGGAGCATTTCTACTGGGAAAGCCAGGATTACTCTGACTCCAAAAAGAGGCTTAGGGAATTCTTACTCCTTCCTCAGCACAGGCCTTTAGCTATCCCTCCTGTTCTGGACATTGTAGATGATACTTTCTTCGAATCTAGCCTTTCCCCAGACACTTTACCTCCAGCTCCCAGAAAACATGACAGGTATTACAGATTACCTGACTCTCACAAGTTCCTCTTCAAGAATCGTACTGTGGATCCAGAGACCATTTCCCAAGGACCAAAAGGCATTAAGGCTACTGCTGCCAAAAATCCTACCCCCTCTGATAGAGATTCTAGAGACTTGGACAGATGGGGTAAAAAGGTATACACTTCTGCTGCTTTGGCCATTAGGGCTTTAAATTGCCAGTTTCATATGTTAAAGTACCAGCAGCATATTCTGGGACTACTTAAACAGAAAATGATGTTGATTCCTGACTATGCTGAACACAAAGAATTACAGGAGTTAATGCATTCTGCAGAGCATGTTGGTAAACATACTTTGCAATGTGGTTTTGACTCTTTAGAAGCATCTTGCAGGGCTGCTGTTACTGCGTCTGTACTTAGAAGGCATGCTTGGCTTAAGGAGCTAAACTTGCCAGATCATGTTAAAGCTAAATTACTGGATGCTCCCTTAAACCAAGATCACCTGTTTGGCAACAAAGCAGAAGAACTCCTCAAAAGGATGGAGGAAAAAGCTAAATCTATGAAAACTGTTAAAGATTTCCTCCAAGTACAGCCTCCCAGATTTAGTAGGCATTGGCCTTCAAAGAATTGGTCCTTTCCAGTCTCTTCCAGGCCTTCTCAGTCCAAACCCAGGATCAGCAGACCACCTAGGTTACAATCTCAGGCTACTCACAGGCTTAAGCAGTGGGGGGGCTCCCACTTCCAAAGCAGGGAGTAGTAAACCTCCCCCCTACGGAAAAATGGCACAGTGACTTAACCTTAACCCTTCCAAGCCCTGCTCAACTGCCTGCTCCCTTAGGAGGAAAGCTCACCCTGCATGTAAAAAACTGGGAACTCATTACCCAGGACAAATGGGTTTTGAATATAATTTCCCAAGGATACAGATTCCACTTCCACACCCTACCAACCACAAACGGTTGTCCAGCCCTAACCCCAAATCAGTGGGTGGAGGCCAAACAGCAGGTTCTCTCTCTTCTAAGTATCAGGGCTGTTCAGCCTGTCCCTGCAGAACAAAGGGGACAATGTTTTTATTTGTGACTTTTCCTGGTACCCAGAAAAGACAGCACCTGGCATCCTATCCTGGACCTCTCTATTCTAAACACCTTTCTGATAATCCCAAACTTCAAAATGATAACACCTCAACAGCTGCTTCCTATGCTAGGCAAAGATGCCTGGTTGGCAACCTTAGACTTAAAGAAGCTTACCTGCACATTCCAATAAGGGAATCTTGCAGGAAATACCTATGTTTCAGGGCAGGCTCTGAACTTCCCTTTGGCTTATCTACTGCGCCCAGGGTATGCACAAAGTGTCTAGCTCCAGCCATTGCATTTTGCAGGCAGAAGAATATTCAAATATACCCATACTTGGACGATTGTCTGATTCAGGCAGAAAGCCAGGACTTGCTATTAAAACATCTAGCATTCGTAAAGAAACTTCTAACCTCACTGGGATACACCATAAACGGAAAGAAATCTCACCTTGTACCCTGCCAACAGATTGTATTCCTGGGAGCAAGCTTGAACACAACTTCCGAGATGACTTTCCTCACTCCAGAGAAACAAGTTTATTTGATAACCTACTTCAGACTATTGGCTACAAAGCCCCAGCTATCTGCAAGGAAAATTCTGCAAGCCCTAGGGTTCATGGATTCTTGCATTCTACTAATTTCATATGCAAGACTGCATATGAGGAAACTACAATGGTATCTAAAAAGCCTATGGTGTCAACATTCTCAGGACCTGGAATCAGTAATTCCTATCATTCCTTGTATAAAGACATAGTTCCTTTGGTGGGCAGAGGCCTGCTGCCACAACAAGAGGCTCCCTTTCACTCTACCCCCTGACGCCCAAACCCTAAGCACAGACACAGACTATGCATGGGGGGCTCACTTGGCAGGCTGTGCATTCAGGACAAATAGAACCCAAGACAGCTGCACTTGCATATCAACCAAAAAGAAATGTTAGCTGTACAGAATTCAATGACAGCATTCTCCCAGGACAACTATTGGTAAAGACAGACAACATCACAGTTATGTGGTACATAAACAAGCAGGGGGGAACCCACTCGTACCCTCTCTGCAGACTAGCCATGGCTTGAGCTACCAAGTGCACCTACAAGCTCAATTCCTGTTAGGCAAGCTAAATTCACTGGCAGATGACCTAAGCAGAAATTTCATGGACCCCACACGAATGGAAACTGGAGCTAAAAATATTCAACCTCTTGAGGAACAAATGGGGGACTCCAGAGGTAGACCTTTTTGCCTCCCCTCAAAACTACCAAGTGGATAAATTCTGCACAAGGACTTCCCACAGTCAAGCTTGGAAAGTGGATGCCCTGTCCTTCACCTGGGAAAGCCTCTCGGTTTATGCCTTTCCCCCTCTGCCTCTCCTCTCGAAGGTTCTGCAAAAGATCAAACAGGACAAGCCAAGGACAATACTGATTGCACCCAAATAGCCACGCCAGCACTGGTACCCCCTCTTGTGCAGTATGACACTGCTGGAACCATAGCACCTGCCTCAGACCCCCTCGATGCCCCAGCAGGCGGGCCAGATTCTGCACCCTCAGCTTCAAACCCTGAACTTTGCAGCCTGGCTAATCCCTTGAGCTCTCCAGTAGCATCCCTCAGTAAGCAGGTGCTTGATGTCATTCTGGAGGCAAGGAGGCCTAGTACTAGAAAATCCTATGCTGAAAAGTGGAAAAGGTACTGTTCCTGGAGCCAGACTCAGGGGATGGGCACAACGGTGCCCAGCTTACCTCATATTCTTCAGTACTTAACAGAACTGCTTCACAAGGGCCTATCCTTCTCGTCAATTAAAATTCATGCATCTGCCATTTCAGCACATTATAATACTGAGCCACCCCTCTTCTCTCACCCCCTGCTGAAGCAATTCCTTAGAGGGGCCAAAAATTTAAGACCCCCAGGAGAGTCCCTACTCCAGCCTGGGACTTTAACTTTGTATTGGAAAAGCTCACTCTCCCTCCCTTTGAGCCAGCTGCAACTGCAGAGTTGAAATTCTTTTCTTAGAAAACAGCCTTCCTTCTAGCCATCACTTCAGCAAGAAGAGTGTCTGAATTAGAGGCCCTCATGGCAGTGGAATCCTTCATTATCTTCCATGCAGACATGGTCTCCCTCCGGACCAGTCCTTCCTTTATGCCCAAGGTGATGTCTAGTGTGGCCCTAAATCAGTCCATTCACTTGCCTAATTTTTTCCCTAATCCACAAAACAAAGGAGAACAAATACTGTACTCTCTGGATGTGCACAGACAACTTAGATTTTATTTGGACAGGACCAAGCCTCTCAGAAAAACTGAACAGCTGCTAGTTGTCTTTGCTGCAGGGGCAGAGGGGAAGACAATTTCAAAGCAAACCATTTCTAAATGGATAGCCCATTGCATTTATTTCTGTTACAAGCATCATGGAAAACCTACCCCACAGGGGATAAGATCACATTCCACCAGGGCTACATCTACCTCTGCAGCCTTTCTCAGTGGAGTCCTTACCAGTGACATCCTAGAAGCTGCTACTTGGAGCTCTGTACATACCTTCACCAAGCATTACAACATGCCTATTTTTTCTAAATTCAGAGCTGGTTTTGCCACTGCAGTCTTGCAGGGCTTAATAGTTGGGTCTTATGCTCTCTAACTTCCTCTTCCCTTCCTTGGCTTTGGGAATCAACCCAAATGTGATGACTGCAACAGTGAAACACGAAAAACATAGTACAGTTGTGTACATTTACCATAAATGTAGATGTTCAAGTGTATTCACTGTTGCAATCCTGGTTACCCTTCCTCCAGCCCCCTGACGTCTCTTGGCTCTACCTTTCCTTGTTTGGTGTATTTACGTTTTCTGGTATATTTGCTTTTTTTTGGAGGTGTACCATAACATATAATTGCTTCCCATTGTGGGGGCACCTGACATCTGGGGCAAGAAAAACTGATGTAATGGCAGGAATCCAAGACTCTTGTATTCAGGCCGGCTGAGGGCTACCTGCAGGCAGATAACCCAAATGTGATGACTGCAAGAGTGAATACACTCAAACATCTACATTTATGGTAAGTATATACAACTGTACTTTCCTTTCCCACAAATCATTTAAAATATTATGAGTTGTCTCCCCATTCATAAAGTACAAGGCATAATGCCTTACCATGCTAAAAATCAATATCAGTGTCACTTCTGTATTAATTCTCCTATGCACACAATAACATCTGGAGGTTGTATTAAATCTTTTGAGCCCAGCACAACTTAGCAGTGAGAAGTTATAGTAAGTCAGTTCTCAAAGAGCACCTTACCTGAAGCTGTTCAATTACTCAGAGAGCACCTTGCCTGAAGCTGTATTTCTTCAACTGTGTAAAGCCTGTGACATTGTGGGCTTGTTTGGTTGGCAGTCCATGAAGGCAATTGCTGTATGTCGCTACCCCATTATACAGTGTGTCAAATTACATTTGGATCATTCTTTAGATCAGTATGTCAAAATCAACTACTTATGAATAGATCATACAGTAGGCATGATGATTATTTGTTTTCTGTCAGTATAGCCAGTAAATGGAGCAGTTTACCTACTAGTAGTAAAAATGAATGCCAGCACAAAAGTATTCTTAACTAAGCTCAAGCAGTATTTTAACAACATCCCAACACTGCCCAGCGATTACTTGAAACTGCTAACCCCTATGTCTTCAGTCATATCCAACACATCACTTACATTTCTCTGTCTCAAAGTGACATATACGAACCATAGCTGGCACATGTTCATTATCTTCCTCATTGTGTCCATCCATCTACTCACAACCCCTTTTTACCATTTTTACATGGGGTCAAGGTGTCACTTTTACAGTGACAATCATCTAGAGCCCAGGTTCATGCTGCTGGATAGCTAGCTATGCCACAGTTGTTCTTCCATACCACACACACTCATGTATAATCTCACCTACAGCCAATTTCGAGTTTTCAGTCCACCTACTGCATGTCTTTAGAATATGGGAAGCAATCAGAGTATCTGGAGAAAGGCCACTTGAACACATGGAAGATATTTATAATCCACACAGGAGGCACCCCAGCAGACAATTGAGCTGAAGAACCTGTTGCTGTGAGATGACAGTGCTATTCACATCAGTGTGCCACCCTTCCTTTTTCTATGTAACACTACATAATCCATGTCTCTAAGCTAATCACTTGTCTACTACTTCTGCTGCAGACATTAAGGGGGAACCATGGTTATTTGGGTGCTTCCTGTGACCAACTCTGCAGCCTGATTCTGGCCTTTCCTGCCTTTCACCTCTTGTTCTGTCCAGGCCCTTTGAAAGTGTACACAAACAACACTACAGTCACTACAGTGATGTAGTATTTCAGCAAGCAGGGAGGCACAAAATCTTACCTCCTCTGTAGGACGGCTGTTCAGGTTTGGGAGGTGGTGCTCAGTTGTAGGTTAACTCTTCAGGCAGTATACATTCCTTCAGAGCACAGTCTAGTGGCAGACTCTTTGAGCAGGTCCAAAACACAGGCTTACAACTGGACCCTTCCTCTTTTAACTATTGTAGTACTTCATATGTACTTGGAGATACCTCTCACATCCAAATTGTATAAATGACACACAAATGAACTGTTCTTCACACTATATTGTAATTACTTTTTCCTTCTTATTTATTTTGTATATACTTATATAAAAAAAATCATACATTGTCTTAAGACTTATTATTACATCTACTTGTATTATGTTTGTCTAACTTATGATGTATGTGGATCTTATCCATTCAGGACTCCTCTAAAAAAAGGGTTCAAAGCTCTTTGGGCTTTTCCGGATTAATGAATTGCAATGAATAAATATATTTTTCAAAAATAATATTTATCAAAAAAAATTATAACCAACATTAAATCCTCAGTGCAATTCCCATGCATGGTACACTTATCTTTCCCCTGTTGGCTGGCCAGTTACTTAGTTATAGATTTTTCAACCATGGTAAGGCAAAAGGTAACAGTGCACCTCTCCATTATACATATGGTCACAGTCCAATAATAGGATTTACATTGCAGTGATTTTGTATTATTGATATGTATGCAATGAATTCCTTCTTTTACATGAGATTTACAATATTAACCTGTAAAGGTAAATGTAATACAGTCTGATATCCTTCTTTATCACTGCTGCAGTTTTTTTTACTATTGGGATCTCCTGCCTAGGATAGTCCGACATTTGGCCAGTAAACCAAAGCTGTATGATTCTGTGTGCACTGTACATAACATGTATGCTCCCTGCACAGGCTGTAGGGCATAAAAATGATATATGGACACAGTTACCCAGAACAACTTTGCCGCTAGTCCAAATGCCATTATCGCTTATCGGTATGAATACGTTATTACTGTGCTGAATTCTTAGCTTTCAGATAAGTCCCCATTTGGGTCATTTTTTTCTTTCCTGTGGTGCTGAATTTTGTTTTGATTACCTAGAGTTCATGTCATATAATAAGGGAAAAATATCAGTGTGGGAGGCAGATTCTCTATAAGGATCATCACGAACAGTGTCTGTTTTGTTTGGGTGCTTCCCATGACCTTACCTTTTGTGGTGTCCATAAGGCATTTGTGCCTAAGAGGGTCCGAAAGGGATTCCACAGATATTGGTCAGGGAGGAGGTTTCGGTTATTCTTACTGAATCTCGTCAAAGGTCCAAACCTCCGGTATTTGTTAGACTGATGTCCCTTTCAAGAAATTACAAAAGATGAAGCATGTTTCAGTCTGTCCTAAGGATCCTCAAAGGGAATAGCAAGAGTTTGCTCAGGCCTTGTTTTCTGCCTTAGTGACCCAGATGCCTCCTCACGGGGTTTTGGTACCTGCTCCTCCATGGACTTCTACCGCTTCTAAATAGCTTAGGGAACCGGACTCCATGGATGAGGATTCGGTGTCTGATGAATGCGCTTTGCCCCATTCTTCACTGATGCCTTCGCCTTTTGCTTATGACATTTTTAGAAATTGTCCTTTGGGGACACAAATGCTAGGATAATGGAATACTTGAAGTGGGATTCTTCTCCAGTGTCTGATTATATAGAGGAGATATTATGAGTTACTTCAGGTGGATACTCCTAAATCCTGTGCAGTTCCTCACGTGTTGGCTGCTTTGTTAGATACTTTCATTGCTGCTTCCAAGTCTCCTGATTCTTGGCCTCCTGCTCCTAAGAAACCTGAAAGAGTCTATAAGGTCCCTGAGGATTGTCAATTTTTATTTAAGTGTTCTTCTGCTGATCCTGCTGTGGTGTCAGTCTCTTCTAACAAACCTTCCATGCTCTTGCCCTCTTCCAAACTTTTGTCTTCTAATAAAGATAGTAGGGCAATGGAGAGGATAGGTAAGAAAGTTTACACTGCTTCTACTTTGACTTTTAAGGCTAATTACCAGACCTACATGGCCAGATATGTTCTGGGCTTGATTGCTCAGGCTTGTGAGGTTAGTTATGACTTCCCTGAGTCTGAAGGCAAATCATCTGCCTTAATTATTTTAGGTTCTACTTCTCAAGTGTAGCCTGTGATGCTGCTGATGCCTCTTCCAGTGTTGCTGCTTTTGGGCTGTCATTAGTCATTATTCTTGGCTTCATCTCCAGTCTTTGCCTGAAGACATTAAAACCAAGTTGTTGGATGCTCCTTTGAATAGTAAACATCTTTTTGGGACTGCTGCTGCTGCTGACCTGTTTGTTCAAGAGAAAGGCAAAGCTTTGCAGGACCTTAAACATATTTTTATTTCTCCTATTCCTGTGTTCCAGAGGAATTATCCTTCTAGATCTGCTTTTGTCCGCAGGCAGCCCCACCAGGCATCCAATTGCAAGAAGGGTGGTAGCCCTCCCTCCTCTGCTAAGGCTCCTCAGGCTTCTTTGGCCCAAATGCCTCCTTTATCTGATAAGCCTGCTTCTCCCTGACAATTTGCCGACTACTCTTAGACCAGGTTCCTTTGTCCATTCGGCTTTCCCTTTGTCTTCCAAATTGTCTTCTCATCACTTCAAACTCGTGGGTTCTTTCTATATCATTCATCAGGGTTACTTAATGGTATTGAAGTTTCTCCCTCATTTTTCAGGGATTCCATAACCTCCTCTACAGCAACTTCCTCATTTCCCAGAGGTCCTAGAATTCCTTGTGAACCAAGGAACCATTCAGCCTGTTCCCTCTTCCTAAGTGGGAAAGGGGTTTTATTCTAGGATGTTCCTAGTTTGGATCTCTCCATGCTTAACACTTTTCTCAAGGTCCTCTCTTTTCAGATGTTTACTCTTTAAGCCCTATTTTCACTATTTCTACCCCAGGCTTTTCTGGTGTCTTTGTATCTGATGGATGCTTACCTTCATATCCCTATTCAACCTGTCTTCAGGAAGTTTTTATGTTTCTCTGTTTCTTTGTTTTATTTTCATTTCTCTGCTTTACCCTTTGGTCTCTCTACTGCCTTAACAGTATTCACAAAATGCCTATCTGCTGTGATTTCCTTATCTAGACAATCTGTTACTTTAGGCACTTTCTCCCAGTTGCCTGTTACAGGATCTGGAGTTCATCATCTCTCTTCTTCAGTATCGGGGGTTCACTATCAATTTCCAAAAGTCTATCCTTATGCCCTCTCAGGCTCATGTGTATCTGGGATGCAAGATCCAGACAGTGCCATGTTGCCCTCTCTTCCACCTCCAAAAGTTTTGTGATTACAGGCTTCTTTCAGTATCTTCTTCCTCTGACTGCCATTCCTACCAGAGAGATTCTATGGGCCCTGGATTCATGACCTTTTCTATTCCTATTCCAGTGCTCCCTCTTGCCAGACTGCACATGTGGAAGCTTCCGTGGTACCTCATGTTAGTTTGGCTGCAGCTTTGCTATCCTCTAGATTTCAGTGTACCTCTCCTTCCTTGTCAAAAAAATTCAAGTGGTGATTCAGCAGTTTGCTGTCAACCCAGACCTGCCCTTTCAACCTCCAGTCCCTTCTCAAGAACTGTTCACCGATGTCTCAGACATGGGGTGGAAGGGGTTTCATGTGGTCATCTGAAAGTTCAGGGTCTCTGGTCCCCCCTTCAGAAGTTAAATCATATTAACTTCAAAGAGATGAGAGCTCTGATTCTGGCCTTTCCTGCTTTTCACCTCTTGTTCTATCCAGGCCCTTTGAAGGTGTACACAAGCAACACTACAGTGATGTAGTATTTCAGCAAGCAGGGAGGCACAAAATCTTACCTCCTCTGTAGGATGGCTGTTCAGGTTTGGGAGGTGGTGTTCAGTTGTAGGTTAACTCTTCAGGCAGTATACATTCCTTCAGAGCACAGTCTAGTAGCAGACTCTTTCAGCAGGTCCAAAACACAGGCTTACAACTGGACACTTCACAGAAACATATATTTGGACATTTCCATTGGTGGGGTATTCCTCAGGTAGATCTTTTTGCCTCCCCTCTAAACAGGCAGCTCCTTCTCTTCTGTTCCAGTGTAACCATGCCATCTGACATGGAAGACACGCTCCCTTTCTTTTCCTTGGAAGGGGATGTTTCTTTATGGTTTACCTCCTCTTTCTGTACTTCCAAGAGTCCTGTAATAGATTCAGCTGGACTCCCCAAAAATCTTGCTAGTGGCTCTCTTTTGGCTGAGACAGCACTGGTTTAGCCTCTTAATGCATCTGGCCAGGGGCAATCACTACAAGTTATCTCACTGGTTGGACCTCCTTACACTGGACAAAGGGGTCTCTCATCCATCTACTTGTGTCCGCTCTTCAGCTGACACTGTGGGTGATAGGGTTTTGATTCCTTTTAGGCAACTCTTTTCTGCAGACATGCTCAGGGTTTTACAGGAGGCAAGGAACCAGTAACCAGAAAATCTTGTATGCCCAAATGGAAAAGATTTTCTCTTTGGTGCCGTACGTGTAACTGAGACCCTTTTTCAGTGTGGATACTTTTGGTCCTCCCCTGTTTGTGTGAGTTGTGCCAGTCTGGCTTTGCATATTCTTCTGTGAAGGCCCATTTGTCAGCCGTTTCTGCTGGTCTGTCCTTGAATCCTCCTTTGGCTTCTAGTTTTGGGTCAAACAATTTCTTAAAGGTGTCCTGCATCTTAGGCCTCCAAGGAAATATATTTCTTCTCTTTGGGATCTTAATTTTGTTCTGGAAAAATTGACTTGGACTCCTTTTGAGCCCTCAGATTCTGCTTCTTTGCAACATTGTACCTGGAAGACTGTCTTGTTGCTGACTCTTACTTCTGCTCGCAGGGTTTCCTGAGCTTCAGGCCCTTATGGCTATTCCTCCTTTTTTATTTTTCACAGGGACAGGGTGTCCCTTGATACTAATCCTTTTATGTCCAAGGTGATAAATGAGCTGTCCTTGAATCAGTCAGGGCAACTCCCTTCATTTTTTCCTTCTCCTCAATCTACTACTGAGAGGGTCCTGCATACCTTGGAACTGCGCAGACAGCTCAGGTACTATTTAGATAAAACTAAGGTCATTTGTAAGTCTGACCTGCTTTTTGTTTCTTTTCTTCCCAGACATTGGCTTTGGCTGTTTAAAAAAAAAAAAAAAAGAAAACTCTCTTCTTGTATATCCAAGGCCATTTCTTTTTGATATTCTTTTCACACAGAACTTTGTCTGCTTCTGTTAGAGTTCATTCAAATAGAGCTGTTGCCTCTTCTGGTGCTTTCTTTAAGGGGCTGGACACCAATTCCATCCTTGAAACTGCTAATTGGTTTTCAGTGCATATGTTTACTAAGCATTATATATTGGATATGGTCTCAAGGGCCAGAGCAAGTTTTGTTAGAGTAATTTTACATGAGTTTGTTTAGAGCTCGTCTCAGCCTTCTACCTCCCATTCTGTTTCTTGAGCGTTTGTACTATCCCTTTAGTAAAGAATACTGCAACAGTGATATACAAGGACAAAGCACAGTTGTGTAAAGTCTTACCATAACAGTAAATGGCTGTCTCTTCACTGTTGCATATTCGCTCTCTCCTTTCAACCCCATTATTTATTCTGTTTTTTTTTTTTTTAATTCACTTCTGTCTGAGTGTTAACCATTTTTTTTTGCATTTTCTCTTTCTAGATGTGCATTGACTCCTTTGTCCTATGGAGACTGATCTTTACTGAGGCAGTTCAGGTCTGGGTAACTGTGTCCGTATGTCACCTTTTTGCCCTACGTCTTAGGTGGGGAGCATACATATGATGTACTGTGCATACAAGATCGTAAGGCTTTTGTATACTGGCCGTACATCGAGCTATCCTAGGTGGGAGATCCCTACAGTAAAGAATACTGCAACAGTTAAGAAAAGGACATCTACTATCATGGTAAGATTTTATGCGACTGTTCTTTCTCCCTTCATGTTGATATTCTCATGAAGCCCCTTACATACAGTATGTCATTTCCTTTTCCCCCCTTTTCTAACAAAAATTTATTGTATTAATAAATATATAGATATATTTTCTAGTAATCCTTATGCATGGCGCTGGTTTCTGGTTACATGCCAGCTGCCGACTTTCCATTCTTTATTTACATTTTTAATTACTTTTCACGTCTTTTTGATACAGGCTTTTAATTACCATTGCCCAAGAATGTTATATAACCTTTAATGTATGTTCTAAATAAATCTTTCCATCCACCTGTATAACTATTTACAGTTTCCTGTAATAATTAAGTGACTTCTCCTGTTCCTCTTCACTCCTTCCTTCTTTCTTTCAGGAGTCTTGAGTATCTTATTTGGCTTACTCCACTCTTCTTCTCTTATTACTATTCCCTTCCATCCTTTATTACCCTGTGCCTTCTCTCTATAGAGTATGATGGTTTCCTTTTCTTACCTCTATTAGTACTTACAATGTATTATGTTAATACTCATAAGTGTTAGTACTTAAGATGTCTCTGTCCAGCTTTCCTCAGTTTTCCTTTTCCCCCTTTCCATACCCTCTGTTTTTAGTTACCCCGTCTGCAGCTAATCTTGCCATCTTCTGTAAAAGTTCCTCATATTACTGTGTTTCATATCTCTTGTTCATCCTGTCTTAATTGTCTCAACCTGTGTCCCTGTGGATGCGTTTCATTTTTTTTACTTTCTTAGTTAAGGCTTTCTTCCATAGTGTCATAATTAATCTTATGAATACTTTTTGTTTGCCTGTTACCCCTTCCTTATATCCCCAGAAGAAGTTATTTATTTACTATCACCGTTCCTGTCTCCCTCCTGTGTATCATTTGTGTCACCTCTGTAAAGTTATCCAATGCTTCGCAGTCCCAAAATATGTGACTCTATTTTCCTCCATCTCTGTCACATCTCCATCACATTTCTCTTGCTGTTGAGAACATTTAGTGCTAACCTGGTTGGGTAGTAAAGGTATTTATTTAATTACTTCCAGGCAAAGATTATAAACTTCCTTATGATGGTTATATATTTTGGTAGATTTACTGTCGCCTCCCACTCTTTATGTATGATCTGTTCTCCAAATTATTCTTTCCACCTCTTTATTAGTTGTTCTTTTCACTTTTGTCTCTCTCTCTCTCTCTCCCTTAATCTAGTCTCTCCCCACCTTCAGTACTCCTCCCATTTTTTTTCTTCCAGCATTCTACTTTGTATTTCTAATATCCTTGATGGTACTTGTGAGGTCTTTGTCCAGCTTTCCTTGATTTTCATCAGTACCCCCTGCCTTGTCATTCTCATTATAAATTTGTGTATATCCAGCTTTTCTCCACTGTTTCTCCCCATGTTTTCAGTATCCCTCCTACCTGTATTTGCTTCCAGTATTTTATTTGATCCTGTCTTCTACTCCTTCTCTATGTCATCATATTATTCTTATGTCTTCCTTTAATCTCTCAACTGACACTATCCTTATTCTCCACTCCCCCCGTTCCTTCCATAGTTTTTTAAATTTCTCTCCGCATTTGAGTTATCTAACCTAACTCTAATACGTTTTGTGGCATTTCTAACAGTCCTTCCATTATTTTGTTTCCCTTCCTTAGCACTTTGTCCTTCAGGATAATGATTTGCTCCAAATCTGTTATGTATTCATTATATATGTATCTTAAGTTTACCAACAGGCATATCTGCAGGGTTTCTTTTAAGTATGGGGCTCCCAAACCTCCCCATTCTGTTACTTCTTTTAATCTTTCCCATGCTACTCTTGGTTTCTTCTTATCCCATTTAAATTCTTTACTTATCTATTGAAGCCTGTTTAGTAGTGCTTTATCCAGTAAGTCCCAGAAGGCCTGTCCTGGGTAAATGAACAGTAACATAGTATAACATTTGCATCACCTGGATTCTCTGCTGTATATCTAGACTCACTGTCTTCTATGTCTGCAGTTGCTTACTAACCATTCCGTAAATATCTTCGTAAGTGCATCTCTTAAAATCTTCCACTGTACTTCTCACCCTTACCCCTAGATATTTTATTTCCTCCCCTAGCATGCTTTCTCTACCCACATCTAAGCCAAGTGTCTCTCTTCTCTTCACCAGCAAGATTTTTGTTTTCTCCTGATTTATCTTGTACTCTGATTTCTTACCCAAATTGTGTAATATCCTCCACAATATTTTAATGTCCTGTCCAAACTTCATTATGATAACTAACACATTGTCTGCATATTGAAATACCTTTTTATTTCTCATCCCCCCACCCATAACCTTTCAAGTTTGGTTTTCATATTACTTCTGCCAGTGTCTTGCTGTAATCATAACTTTAGTACTCGCTCTTTTATAGATACTCTCTATCATTTTAACCCACCCCTCTGGAAATACCTTTCTCATCACCTGTATGAGATAGTCCCATCACACCCTGGCAAATGCTTTCTTTGCATCCAGCAATATGAACACCATTTCCTTGTTTCTAAGTAGTGTAACCTGGATTAACAAAAGAGTTACAGCACAAAGGCATGAAAATTACAGAACCAACTGATATTGCCAACATCCTAGCAGATAAGGTTCAGTGCTAACTTTACCCCCCTCTCACCCCCTAAGGGGCCCATATCTATACAGGAAGAATGCAGAGTCCCTGTAATCACAACTACGCAGGTAAAAGCTGCACTCTCTAAAGCCAAAAACACAGCATCCATGGGACTGGACAACAACCCAGGCTGCGTTTTACACGAACTTCAGAATGAACTGGCACCCCACTTAAGCTCCATGTTCAATAATAGCCTCTCATCAGGCTTTGTGCCGACTGAGTGGCGCACAGCAACAGTTATCCCACTCCACATAGGGGGAGCCACCACTGATCCTGGGAACTATCGATCTATTAGCCTGATGAGCCTGGTCTGCAAGGCCATGGAATGTATCATCATGGAACTCATAAACAAAGACATTGGTAACCTCCAAACTCTGGATCCCACCAAGTTCAGGTTTGTGAAAGGCAGATCGTGCCTTCTGACCCTGATCAACTTCTTTGAGGCAGTCACCAAAGCCGTGGATGAGGGTAAGGTGGTTCACACAGCCTATCTTGACCTCACCAAGGCTTTCGACACCATCCCCCATTCTTCAATTATAGCTAAACTCACTAAACTAGGTATAAATCCCTACGTCACAAGATGGGTTGCCAACTGGCTCACTGACAGAACCCACACTGTAAAAGTTGCAGACTCCAAATCTGACCTCAAAGCAGTGTCAAGTGGAGTAGCACAGAGTTCCGTCCTGGAACCTCTCCTGTTTGGTATCTACTTCTCTGAAGTACAGGCTAACACAGAAGGCCTCTGGCTAACGAAGTTTGCAGATGACTGCAAACTAGGAGCCATAGTCAAGTCCCCAAATGATGTGGACATCCTACAGAAGGGCCTCACTGAGACAGATGCCTGGTGTCAGGGCCATGGCCTCAAGCTCAATGCCAAAAAGTGCAGTGTCATCCCCTTTGGTAAAAACTCTGTACCCATTAACTACCACATAGGCAGCAATCTACTCAACACCGAATGCGTGATAAGAGACCTTGGGACCCAGGTGGACAGTAGTCTCTCCTTTGATAGTCACATCGCCACAGTAGTCAGGAAGTCCTTCTATGTGGCACACCTCATCATAAAAGGGTTCTCATCCAGGAAAAAAGAGGTAATTGTTTCCCTCTACTCGTCAATCATTAGACCCATTATAGAGTACAACGCCCCTTTTGGAATGTACCTCACAAGACATATGCAGCAGCTGGAAAGGCCACAGAAGTACCTCACAAAGTGGATTACTGGCTTCAAACAAATGCCCTACACTGACCGCCTCAAAAAACTCCAGCTTTACTCCGTAGCATATCGCCTACTCCGAGATGATCTCTGCCTAACATATAAAGCTATGTCAAACCCAGAGCTGTTAGACAATGCTATACCTAAAGAAATCCCAATCCCTCCGAGCTACACACTCTAGGGACATAAACCTTGTCACTACAATAAACAGGACACGCTGGAGGGTTAGATTCCTGTCCCAGAGACTTCCTATACTCTGGAACAAGCTACCCATCTATGTCAAGCAAAGTTCTTCATTAGCTCTCTTCAAGAAAAATCTTGATGAGTGGATGAGAAATAGAAAATACATCTCGGGGATTACTTCTGTGTCTCTGCTGGACAGTGTCACAGGAAAATAACTTTCTTGGGTGGCGTAAGCTATGGAACCTTGCTGGCTAGGCTTACGTAGGCCCTTGGGCCGATAGCCTAGTACCTACCTATGAACCTATAAACCTATAAGTTATTCATTGTTCTTCTTCCCCACAAAAATTCCATTGGGTCATTGTGTATTAATCTAGGTAAAATGTTCCCAATTCTTTTGTCCTGTGTCATCATAAAGCACTTATAATCATGGTTTAACACTGATATGAGTCTATATGATGCTGTTTTATTTATTTATTTGTTTTTTTTTAATCTTTCCCTTCCTTATATATTAGCGAGACTTTTGCCTCTTTCCACAACTCTGGTCTCTTTCTCCCTTACTGCATCTTATTAAATAATTTTAAGCACTTCCTTACCAGTCTTGTTTTCTGTTCTTCCCACAGCTCTGATTTTTGCTTTGCCATCCTGCCCCTTGCTTCTGATAATTCCTCCTGGCTAATTTTATTTATTTACTAAACAGGAGATAAAATGATAACCGTGAGAGCTCTGTCCACTCCATCTCTCCCACACATTTTCCATGTTTACTATTTCCTCTCATTGTCTACTGTATAATATTTTGTAGAAGTCTTGAAATCCTTGTAAGATACTATATAGATCAGCTCTATTGACTTCACCTTCTTTTCCTTCCAACTCATAAATTCCCTTTTCCATCTCTTGTTGCCAGTATTTTTGTTGCCTTCAGGTTGGTTTTACAGTATATTTTCTCTGTACAGCTGTTTGTTTTAGGAGTCTCTCATCTTCCCAGTTCTGTATTCTCTTCTCTATCTCCTTTTAATTTTTGTTCTGATATTTATTCCATCTCCTTATTTCTTTCTTTATTTCTACTAATTCCTCCCTTAGTACATGTATTCTCCTTTTCTCCATATCACATTCCCCCTGGTGCCTCTGAATTGTTTTCTGTTTTCTTCCTTTTTTGAGTCCCATGTTTTTGCAGTGTACAACTCATTCTCTTTCACTGCTTCTATAATTATCTCCTCCACCTTCCTTCAGCCTCTGTTATCATCTAAGGTAATATGCTGAAGTTCTCCAATGTCTCTGCAAATCCAGTTCCCCTTCCCGTCCACCTTTACTTCTATTATAGCATGATGTGATATTGTAATCAGGTCTGTTTTCATGTATTTTATCATATGTAGGTGTTCTTTCATGATACACATTCTGTCCGTTCTCAACCATGTTTGATGCCAAGCCAAATAATATGTGTAGGTTTGTCCTATACTTCTCCCCTTTTTGTCATTCCTCACTGTGACTATCCACCACTGGACCAGTAGTCAAGGAGCCTCAATCCTCACCACTGGCACCAGAGGGGAATGTACACTGGGAGGATGACAAGTACACATGCATATTTCCAGATGCAGCCCTCTGCATCAAGTGCAGTTTCCCTTAAGAACACACAAAGACCACAGTCAGTCCAGGGCAGCTTTCTCCCGATCCCCAAGGAGACTCCCCACTGGCACAGCGGAGATCTCAGCCGAGTGACCAAGCCAAGACCTCTAGCACCCTCTCTGTCCAATCAGTGCTTCGTGTCCCTGCCCAAGTAACTGCCACACACACTCTTGATTTACACACATACACACACACACACACACACACACACACACACACACACACACACACACACACACACACCTGGGAAAGGCTGGCACAGGTTTACTAGCTATACTCCGTTCTGCCCAGACTATAAGATAGTCACCACTGCCAAAAGGGCCTCACTGAGACAGATGCCTGGTGTCAAAGCCATGGCCTCAAGTTCAATGCCAAAAAGTGCATTGTCATCCCTTTTGGTAAAAACTCTGTACCCATGAGCTACCACATAGGCGGTAGTCTACTTAACACCGAAAGTGTGATAAGAGACCTTGGGACACAGGTGGACAGTAGTCTCTCCTTTGATAATCACATCGCCACAGTAGTCAGGAAATCCTTCTACGTGGCATTCAGGGTTGCCAGACGTCCCTATTTGAGCGGGATTGTCCCGGGATCAGCAGCCCTATCCCGAGTCCCGCACTGCTGGTTTAAATCCCGGCGAAACAGCCCTCTATTTTTTTGATTGGCCCGTATACCGGCATACGGGCCAATCAAAAATCGCTAAATACGGAGCTGCTGGTGTTTAATGCGGAACATCAGGCAGTTCCGCATTAAACATAGCTCCGTTTTTCAAGTTTTTTGATTGGCTCGTATACCAGCATACGGGCCAATCAAAAATTGGTAAACACGGAGTTACTTGTGTTTAATGCGGAACTGCTTGATGTTCCGTATTAAACAGAAGTAGCTGCATGTTTAAAGACTTTTTTTTTTTTCTGGAAATCTGGCAACTCTGGTGGCACTGCTCATCACGAAAGGTTTCTCATCCAAGAAAAAAGAGGTCATTGTTCCCCTCTACTCATCACTCATTAGACCGATTATAGAGTACAGCACTCCTTTTGGTATGTACCTCTCATAAGACATCTACAACAACTGGAAAGGCTGCAGAAATACCTCGCAAAGAGGACTACCGGCCTCAAACAGGTGCCCTACGCAGACCGTCTCAAAAAACTCCAGCTTTACTCCATCGCATATTGCCTACTCAGAGGCGATCTCTGCCTAACATACAAAACTATGTCATACCCAGAGCTGTTGGACATGCTCCACTTAAAGAAATCCCAATCCCTGTGAGATACACACTCTAGGGACCTAAACCTTGTCACCACAATAAACAGAACATACTGGGGGGATAGAGTCCTGTCCCAGAGACTTCCCACACTCTGGAACAAACTACCTGTCTCTATCAAACAAAACTCCTCATTTGCACTCTTCAAGAAAAATCTTGATGATTGGATCGGAGATAGGAAATTCACCCCAGAGATCACTTCTGTGGCTCTGCTCGACAGGGGCAAAGGAAAATAATTTTCTTGGGTGGCAAAAGCCCGGGTACCATTTTGGCTAGGCTTATATAGGCCCTGTGGCCAATAGCCTAGTACCTACCTATGAACCAGTCATATCATTGTCAGCTACTTTAAGGCCCTTAACAAAGAGTGTCAAGTCTTACTGTATAATATTAATATTAATATTAATACAAATGGTAGTTTGATCAAGAGCAAGGCTATTAGGAGTGGCCTACACAGTGTTACCAAATAAATAGACAAGTACTCTCAAAACTTCAGTATATCTGCATGGATCATCCACAATGAAATGTTTAGATATATTTAATAATAAGTAATAAAAGAACAAAACAATTCTAAATATATATCTATTCGCAGTGACATCAGAGTTCAAAATCACAGGAAATATTTAAAATAACATTGCAGTATAGTCTCAAATAAATAAAGAAAAATATCTAAACTAAACTTCACTATATTCTTAACTGAATCTAAGAGAATTAGTATAACCTAAGAACTTACTAATATAGCAAGCCAGATGTGGTGAATGGATCTTCTAATTGTCATGTCCAAGAGAGAATACAGAATGCCCTGCCTCACTAAGAGACTTCTCAAGTTAATATGTCAAATGTTACTGATGGGATAACTTGCAGAATTATATAATTTCTTGTTATCTAACTGCTAGTTCCCAGGCCAAACAACCATTGATGAAGCAGGCAGTATTTAGAATCTTCTCCTCAGATCTCTGGCAGATGCTGGAAATCATAAAGCAATTGCATTCCTTCTTGCTTTCAAGACTAGTAATTAATTCATCATAAAGACAATACAGAAAGTTTCCTAGTACAGACATTGTGTCCCTTCCTACATTGAAAACTGAAAGATGTAATCTTTTATGGCCTAGCCATAAAGTAATTTAATTTTAGTTATTTTTCTGAAGTTAATCTCTTGTATTCCAGTTTCCACTGTTAAAATAAATTAAACAGTTACAATAGTGCATGTACATTTCTGTTGTCTTCCAGTAGAGCACACTGTGGCTACATTTCAAAAATACTCTTTTCAACACACGTGTCTGTACAAGCAGTCTGATACAGACATAACATACAGTTCTAATACATTTGTTACACAAGCATCTTGTATAAATCATTTCGATATTCACCAATGACATATAATTATTTACAAAATTCCACCTAGCTGGGCTGCAGTATCTCCTTTCGTCACACTCACATCCACCCATCCTACAGATTATACACCTTAATTCTTTAATCCTGGCGTGGGATGGTGTGCAAGTCATCATGATTGTCCATCTACAGCCCTATATCCATTCCTTTTTTTCTGCATATCTACCCTTGTTGTCTTCAGTTTTACTTTTTATCTTCTTTGGATGACTCCTCCTCAGTAACATCACTACTGTTCTCTACCTCTTATTCTCCAAGGATGAGCAAACCTCCTCTTCTCAATTTTTTGTGCTCTTCTATATTCAGACATATCTCTTGCAGGGTAATAGACTGTGCTTTAGTACTCCTGATATTTGCTAATAGTTTGTCCCTTTGCATTCTAGTCCTCAGGTTATTAACATTCCATGCCTTAATGTCTAATGTCCTGTTGTATATATTTTCCCATGAGTTTTCTTCACTCCTTTCTTCCTGTCTTGGTGCAGTCCTCTTTTTCATATCTTTTTCTTCCCTTCCTTCCTACTCACTTTTTTTTCCATTTTGTCTTCATGCTTTATCTCCCTGTAACTTTCCCTCTTTTGACTATCTACTTTCTTATTTTGCTTCCATTTTCTTGGCTCCATATTTGTCTTCGTGCTTTTCTTTTCTTTGTATCCCTTCCCCCCACCTCCCTTGTAAAATTGTATGCATATGTTCATCTGTGGCTTCATTCTTTAGAGGTTGCATGTGTGAGTTCAGTGCCATCATCTCTCAGACCTTTTTTCCTGTCATTACTGTGATGACACTCCACTGGATGAGTAATCAAGGAGACTCAATCCTCACCACTGGCAACAGTAGGGGACGTTCGCTCAGAGGATGACAAGTACACACATGGTATTGTAGGTTCATAGAAATAGGCTTCTAATCCAGATTATTAGGTGCGTAGTTTCATAGATTAGTACTAGGCTAACTGACCTTGTGGGCCATTTTAAGCCTAGCCAATTACCCTGTGTGAGAATCAAACCCCGCACCTTGTGTCTGTAAGGTAAATGCTTTAACCATTATACCAACCTCCCAACCCTGTCTGCATCAAGTGCAGTTTCCCTTAAGAGCACACAGAAAACGCAGTCAGTTCAGGGCTGGTTTCTCCCTCTTTCTCCAGATCCCAAATAAGACTCCCCACTGGCACAGCTTTAGAGTTGCAGTCAGTTCAGGGCTGGTTTCTCCCTCTTTCTCCAGATCCCAAGTAAGACTCCCCACTGGCACAGCTTTAGAGTTGAGATCTCAGCAGAGGGAGCAAGCCAAGACCATCAGCACCCTCTTTGTCCAACCAGTGCTTCGTGACAGTTCCCAAGTAGCTGACCACACACTCTTTGAGGTTTGATTTACAGACACACACACACACACACACACACACACACACACACACACACACACACACCTGGGAGAGGCTGGCACAGGTTTACTAGTTATGCCCTCTTCTGCCTAGACTATAAGGTAGTTGCCACTGCCACCAGCCACTCCTTATCAGTTGCTGTAGGGCCCTTAACAAAGGGTGTCCAATCTTACTGTGTAATATTAATATTAATCCAAATGGTAGTTTGACCAAGAGCAAGGCTATTAGGACTGGCCCACACAGTGTCACCAAATAAATAAGCAAGTACTCTCAAAACTATCTGTACGTAGATCAGACACAATGAAAGATTTAAATATATTTAATAATAAATAATAGAAGATCAAGACAGTACTAATTATATATTCACAATGACATCAGAGTTCAAAACCACAGCAAATATTTAAAACTACATTGCAGTACAGGGTCACATAAATATAAAAAAACATCTAAACTAAGCTTTACTATATTCCTGACTGTATCTAAGAGGGTTATACTGTTCCCTAGAAACTTACTTCAGTAGAGCAAGGCAGATGTGGTGAGTGGATCTTGTTGCTGTCAAGTTGAAGACATAATGCAGAATACTCAAATTAATATTTAAAATATTACTGTTGGAATAGCTTGCAGAATGACATTATTTCTGGTCATCTGACATCTAGTTCCCGGGACAAACTATTGCAATTATTTGCAATTTATTATCAGCATACCTTTTTGTTCAAGACAGCAACCTTCATTTATTACTTATTCCTCTTTCCCTTTTGTATGTCCATATTATTCATATATTTCCCCAGCTCATTTATTCACATTCAAATGTCCACAATCTTATCAAACTAAAGTCTTTTACTGTTTTCTTCTTTTTCCATTCTTGAATGCCTTCTCTTTCAATTTTAAGTCAAGATGTTCTCTCCCTGGTTCCTTGCTTCTCGCTTCTGTTATCTTCTCTACCCACTCTTGCAGCTATTGCTGTTGCAGGAACATAATAAAATAGTCTTGTCTCTTTCTTTTGTTGTGTTTATTTACCCCCTTCTTCACCTGCTAGTCTTGTTTCCTCCTAAATCTCCTCATGTTCCTCCAAGGCATAGATTTACTGTTTTTTTTCAAGAATACCATTGCCTCCTTTGGATTATTGAATGGTGTACTGTGCATATACCTTTGTCATGGCCTCATACAGCATTCTCCGCCTGATTTTATTTTCTTTACAGACCTTGATCACTGGAAGCATAGCATTCCACTTCACTCTTATCTCATAAGAGAAGACTTGTTCTGCAAAAATATGTGCTTCTCCCATTTTTAGCTTCTTGTTTGGCCTCCATGTCTCTGCTGAGATTTATTTTTTAGGACGTGTGTTTGGAATCTTACTGTAGTGTTGTTGCTTCACAGGAAGAGATTCTATGGTTCGATTCTCTGTTGGGGTTCCTTCTGTGCAGAGTCTGCATGTCCCCCCTGCGTTCTTGTGGGTTTCTTCCGGGTGCTCCAGTTTCCTCCAACACTCCCAAAACATGCTGCAGGTGGACTGGAGTGTGTGCTTGTGTGTGTACCTTTTGAGGAAGGTTGGGTGCCGGCCTGGAAACTTGACACAGTAAAACTCCACTGCCACTCATTCTGCGGACCACATATCTGCTGTGGCGACCCCTAATGAGAGGAGCCGAAAGGAGAAGAAAAAGTAGTAGTATGGAATCTTACTATAACTGGTTGCGGCCAATTCTGAGCTTCTCCTGCTGGATGCAATGCGGTGAAATGTGCCCTTTCAGTCTTTCTCTGTGCCTGTGGGATTCCAGTTCATTTTGCAAAAAGTCCCACCATTTCTTTCAAGCAGTCCTCCCCCTCAGATTGTCCTGGTATTCCCCCTATTTGGATAGTTTTTCTTCTTTAACAATCTTCCCATATCAATGCTCCTTGCTTCAAGATGGTCTAATATTAAGTCTGCTGATTCACCTGAAGCCTTCAACTCTTCATTGTCCGCCAAAATTACTTGTATTGCTGTGGTATTCTCATTTAACCCCTCAATTCCTTCTGTTATCTTTTTTCTCGTATGGTTATGTTTTCTAATGGTGTTTGCTTTACTTATTTTATTTCCCACCATATTGCCTCCAGGGTTACTTACTCTGTAGGCTGCATCTCTGTTTTGTGAACTGGGGTAGTTTCTTTATTTTCTTCTTCCCTGCCTATCTCTTTATTCCTGACTTGTCTATTATTAACTGATGAAAGTCTTAAGTGGTTTTCAATCATTTTTTTGAATTTTTTTGTTCACTTTATTTTTCTTTGATTGACAGTGGAGCACAGAAGAGCTGTGCATTTCTAGTTTGGCACCATGCCTGACCAAATAAATACATTTGTGAAATATTCTTTTTGCTTATTTTTCTCTCTTACTTCTCATCATCACATGTCAGGGCTAGTTCGGCACTAGAATTGTAAGCCAGCCAGTTTCAGTTTCAGTGGGGGTTGTTTTACTTATCTGAAGTTTTGTTCTTATCTGATAGAATGGGTGGTGTCTACCCTTTGTCTCATTGTACTGGTATAGTTAAATTTCTGTGTATTTGTGCTCTGGATGTGACCGATCTACAACCATGTAGACATACAAGCTGATTTAAGTGTACTTTTTTGCACTTGCATTGTTTCAGTGTTAGTTAACAAAACTGCATTGCATTTATTTATTTGTTTCATTGAATATTAATTGAATATTATGGTCTCTCTCTCTGAACATTCAGAACACTATATCTGGACAATTTCCACCAGTTTCTCCTACCAGTCTGGTCGACATGGGCATACTGAGACAGTGTAGCAACTGCCTCGTGTTCATAGACAGTCCTCTTCTCCTAGCACATAATTCTTCCACTTTCGAGAAATGCATCTACATCAGTAACCGGGAATCCATGCTCTCTCGTGCCACAATCAATACTCCTGACAAAGAGGAGATTGCCTGCACAAATACCACACCACCCACATCACATAGCCAAGCACAACACCCACCCACCTATGCAGGGGTCCTCAATAAAAAACTTACTTAAACAGCAAGGACCCACAAACCACACTCACAAACATTCCACACACAACATCAGACACATCACACACAGTAGACAACACACCAGTGTCTCACAAACACAGCCCATTAGGCATAACATTAAACCAATGCAGCCCATAAGACACAACAGTAAGCCAAACATACTAGCCATTGGCGACTCAATAGTGAGACACACTGATGTTCCCCTCACCAGACTCAACAAGGAGAAGGTCATGGTCAGTTGTCTGTCAGGTGCCAGAATCCTCAACATCACGCACGCACTTAAGTCCCTCCACAAAAGGTACAATGTCATTGTTCATGTTGGTGTGAATGACTTGAGACGTACTTTCCTGCATTATATGAAGAGAGATATGATTGAGTTCCCTGAGTATGTGTCCCAGGTATGTATGACCCTAGCCCTAAGCAGCATCTTACCTTCACCAAGAAAGATACCACAATACCAACAAAAGTAATTGACTTCAACAATTGGCTTAGTTTCTGGTGTCTTTCCAAGGGGATCCAGTCTTTGTCTGTTTGGAATGACATGGTTGACAGGCCTTGATGCTTTGCCACAGATGGCCTCCACCTGTCACTCCTGGGTTCTGGATCCTGGCCAAGGCTCTTGCCTCCCCCATTGTGCCTTTTTTAGGCTATGCCCCAAAGACAAATCTTCCAACATAAAAGAAAAAGGTCTGTCAAAAAGCAAATTGAAGGTCATGCTGCTTAATGCTAACAGCCTTAATCTGAAAATGCACTCACTAGAGTCTCTCCTCACACTGGAAGATACTGATGTCTTTGCGGCCACGGAAACTTTGCTCAGGTCTGTGGAGAGCACCCCTGCCTTACCAGGCTATACCTCATTCCACACTTTCCGACCCCAGAACGAGGTCAGAAAGACTAAGGGTGGTGGAGTCTCTGTCTTCATTAAGGACCGGAATACCCCAGACTGGTTTGCCAGCATGACACACTGGAATTACTCCACGTGCAACTGACAGTTGTCAAGACACCCATCCAAGTTATAGCCAACTATAGACCCCCATCCATGACTCAGGACACCCACTCCTCCTACCTGGACCTACTTGACTCTGTCCTTGGTGATTCAACTACCCTACCATAAACTGGGTGAACTATTCCTGTGCTAATGAACTCACCCAACAATTTCATGACTTCATCAGTTCTAACGCACTAGACCAGCTTGTCTCATCCCCCACAAGGGGAGATAACATTCTGGACTTGGTTCTCACCAACTTGGGTGACCACTGCATCACTCCCATAATATGTTATTCCCTGGTGAAATCCGATCATCGGTCTGTCTCATTCAAAGTTTCTATCCCCCCCCCCTCCCCCCAGGTGTAACCAGGCTAAAAAACTCCTCCAAAGCTGACTACAACCTCCTAAGGGAGGGTATCAGTATCTTCACACCACTGTCCCCCTCAGAGTATGCAGACAACTATGCTAAACAGTACGCCAGTGCAGTATACAAGCACCTGTACAACTACATGGACTCAGCCATACCCAACAGAACTAAAACCTGCTCCTCATGGAAACACAAACCTGTCTGGTGATCATCCTCTTTCAACAGGCTTTACAACAAAAGGAAGAAGCTGTTGTCCAAGGGTACAAAGGAACAAATTCCAAATTGGAAAAACTCCCTCCTCAGCCTCAACAAGCAATTTAGATCACTAGTGAAAACCTCCAAAGGCAATTATGAATTGAAACTAGCGTCAGAAACAAAAGGAAACCACAAAGCCTTCTTCAGCTATGTCAGGAACCTCCATGGCAAAGCCCAGGTTTGTTCTGAATTAGTACTTAACAGTACCACTTACACTGATCCTGTTGACTTAGCCAATCTGCTAGCTGATAGTTTCAGTGCAAACTTCATCTCCCTGCCCCCCTCCCCCCCAAGGCCCATTCGACATCCCCTATACTTGTCCCGCACCACACATCTCCATAGATCAAGTGTTAAAAGCCGTATCCAATGCAAAGAACACAGCTTCCGTAGGACCTGATAGTATCCCAAGTTGTGTTCTGCACCATCTTCAGCAAGAACTAGCTTTGCTATTGAGCACCCTATTCAACCACAGCTTATTTACAGCCTTCATTCCAGGAGAGTGGAGAACTGCCATTGTTATCCCTTGCACAAAGGTGGTGCCACTACTGACCCGGGAAACTATCTCCCTATTAGCTTGACAAGTCTGATCTGTAAAGCCATGGAGCATATTGTTGTGGATCTCATGAACAAGAGCTTAGGCAAGCTCCAAGCACTTGACCCCACCCAATTTGGATTTGTCAGGGGCAGATCTTACCTGTTGAACCTGGTTGACATCTTTGAGACTGTCACCAAGGCCCGAGATGAGGGAAAGTCAGTAGATACAGCTTACCTTGACTTGGCCAAGGCCGTTGACATAATCCCCCACTCGGGAATCATCGAAAAGCTAGCTCAACTTGGCGTAAATCCCTATCTCATCAGGTGAGTGGCCAACTGGCTCACCAATAGGACCCACATGGTCAAAATAGGCGCCACCACCTCTAACAGCAGACCTGTCACTAGTGGAGTTCCCCAGGGATCTGTCCTGAGACCCCTACTGTTTGGCATGTACTTCTTGGAAGTCCAGGCAAAGACAAAGGGCCTGTAGCTGACCAAGTTTGCGGATGACTGTAATTTGGGTGCTATCATTGACTCTCCAAATGATATTAACATACTGCAAGAGGGTCTCACAGCAACAAGTGACTGGTGCCATGTCATGGCCTTAAGTTAAACACAAAAAATTGTATTATCATACCATTCGGCAAAATCACAAACCCCTCCTGATTACCACATCAATGGCAACCCCCTTAGCACACAGCCTGTGGTGAGAGACCAGTCTCTCATTCAACCATCCTGTAGCAGCAGTGGTCAGAAAAGACTTTTACTTGGTTCATCTCATAAGTAAAGGGATTGCATCCAGAAAAAAGGAGGTTACTACCTCTCTGTACTCTTCCCTCATTAGGCCTGTAATTGAGTATAATGCCCCATTTGGTGTGTACCTCTCCAAACACCTGCACCAACTGGAAAGGCCAAAGAAATACCTCACAAAGAGAATCCATGGCCTCCAACACCTGTCCTATGCGGACAGGCTCAAATCACTATCACTCTACTTGGTATCATACAGATTGCTCATAGATGATCTGTGGCTCGCCTACAAGGCAATATCAGACCCTGCCCTACTAGAGATGCTCCATATCTGTAAGTTTAACTCCTTGCACATTACCCGCTTGAAAGGCCTAAATCTGATATGTGACATCAAAAAAGCCTGTTAGAGAGACAGGTTTGTCTCCCAGAGGCTGCCCCTTCTCTGGATAGACTTCCCATACATGTCAAACAAAGTACCTCGCTGACCCTCTTCAGGTGCAACCTTGATGAGTGGATGGGAAACCACAAATTTCTCCCAAGGGTTCCACCTTTGTCCCTCATTGACAGGGGCGGCAGGTGCTGAGGTTTCTTTTTGGGGGAATAAACTCTTGGCTAGGCTTTTAAGGGCCATCAGCCTAGTAAGCTCCGATGATCGTAGAGTAACCACAATAAAGTGGACTTGTATGCCCAGCATGACAGATAAACTAATAACTCAAATTCAGCAATGGAATCAAAAATGCTTTATTACTTCAGAGGTTTTGTCTCAAAATGGCAGTAGTTACAGACTTTTTCAAAACCAAATAGCTAGGGAAACGCACATTAAGTATACACATAACTAGTCATGTGCCCCTATGAAACAATCTGATGTAACCAATTAAAAATAATTACAAAAATTGTAAATGTTACGTATTATATTAAAATACGTTCCTAGTTTAACTGCCTATTTCTTCAGTGTACTCTTAATAGATGAACTATGTACATTTGAGCCTGGTGTTTTTGTTGCATTTAATTGAAGCGGTAATGTCAGTTCCCTGTATTCCAGTTAACACTTTGAACGACCATCCCCTTGATATACTGAAAGCTTTTATGAAATAAAAAAAAATAAACTTTTAAACATGGAGTGTTTACTAAATGCATTCTTCTTGGCTCTTCTTTTTATATTATATTTTTACTTGTAAATCCTTTCCTGTTGTGCAGGTGTCTGCGTTGTCTTGCTGATATTATATAAAAAAAAAATCACTACAGGAAAGGCAGTAGGCAAAAAAAAAAAAAAAAACACCCCTTTGTGTTAGAATCAAAATGCCCAGTACATAGTATGGTTCTTGGTTATCCCTCCACTAAAACACTTGGAACATCATAATAAATTGTTATTACTTGCAACAACCACAATTATACATTCTGTTATTTAGTATGTTATACAAATCAATACTGTTACAATTTCTTTCCAGTATATTTTATATCCATATTCCTTTTATAAATACATTTGGGTTTGTCTCAGCTTTGTTATCAAATCTGAATTAAATGCTGTACCCCAATTCATTTATATAGAGAATTTAATGTCTACTGTATCATTAGAAAAGGAATAATTATAGTTCTCATCTTGTCCATGTTAAGGTCTGTTTTAACATTGACAGATAGTCCTAAATCCAAAACAGGTTTAAATTTATTCTTCTGCTTTCAAAAACTTCATCACATATATTATCCAATAACTTATGCTGGTAATTGCTTTCTTTAAAAAATACATTTTAATCTACCAGTTATAGAGTAAAACCTTCCACCTCTTATGCCTTTATATAAATTTACATCTAAATAGTCAGAGTTGTTGTATGTAGTTTTAAATGTGAATCTAACCAAATATTGAAAACAAATCATAAAGTTCAGTCCAAATTAACTGCATATTAAAAATATCCAGGGAACACAAACCATGCTGCAAATTTAGTACTATTTGGTACTGTTGTACTGGAGAATTAATTTTGTACTTCATTCTAAATTTATGGCACATTTATATTTATATTTGTGTTACCCATATGATATGTTAAAGGAAAGGAATTACCCACCTAACTGGAGCAAGTGTTGCCCTTCAGAACACTGGCACTGCCAGCATCAGTACTTTCACTTCCTGGACCAACATTACCCACTTTCCCAGTTTTGTGTGTTTGAGGATTGAATCCTTTTTAGGAACATCCCAAAACAGGCCCAGGTACTGTGCTTAATGACACTAACCTCACAGTTTGTTTCAGACAGGCCCAGGTACTGTGCCTAATGACACTAACCTCACAGTTTGTTTCAGGCAGGCCCAGGTACTGTGCCTAATGACACTAACCTCACAGTTTGTTTCAGACAGGCCCAGGTACTGTGCCTAATGACACTAACCTCACAGTTTGTTTCAGACAGGCCCAGGTACTATGCCTAATGACACTAACCTCACAGTTTGTTTCAGACAGGCCCAGGTACTGTGCCTAATAACACTAACCTCACAGTTTGTTTCAGACAGGCCCAGGTACTGTGCCTAATGACACTAACCTCACAGTTTGTTTCAGACAGGCCCAGGTACTATGCCTAATGACACTAACCTCACAGTTTGTTTCAGACAGGCCCAGGTACTGTGCCTAATGACACTAACCTCACAGTTTGTTTCAGACAGGCCCAGGTACTGTGCCTAATGACTCTAACCTCACAGTTTGTTTCAGACAGGCCCAGGTACTGTGCCTAATAACACTAACCTCACAGTTTGTTTCAGACAGGCCCAGGTACTGTGCCTAATGACACTAACCTACATTCCCAATCTTTTCAGTCTTCCACAGAGCATCCTTGTGTGAAGCCATGTTTCAGTGATATAGTAGTTGGGTGTTGCCGGCCCCTTAGTCCTTTTTTTACCATCTTTCCTGGCAGAAACTATCCTCCAGTACCTATTGTCTGCATGTAAGGCCTCCCTGGTAATTACCAAGAAATCAGTTTATTTTTCTTCCCTCCCCAACAGATGGTTGGCTTCCATCTTTGCTTGCAAAAGCAGATCAAGAAGGCACAGTTTCCAAGTGCATTTTATTTTACCTAGAGACTTTGAAACATGTTAGAATATCTGTAAAGATTTGAATGAGGAGGGAGCTTTTGCTCTGCCTCTTCTGAAAACCACGAGAGACAAGGGAGTTTGACGTTTTCTACAAAGAAGTGCCTCCAGCAGTAATGTAAAGCCTCAGACTGTGTCTCTTGGATGGGTGTACTTGTTATGTATATTTGAAGGAACTCCAGACTTGGGAATGGAGTAACTCTGATATGTTAGATCTAATACCACGTAAAGTTTACAAGGCTTTCTGTGCCTTTTTCCCCAAAGACATCACTCTTTGGTAGAAGATCCTTGTCCTGGTCAGACACTTTCTGTGGCTGTTTGATTGCAGTGAAATGTAACTGTACACCTTAAATACTCAAAAGCTTTTGAGTGTGTCGAGAAGAAGGTGTTTACATCCTCTGTTTTAGGAGTGGAAGTGCTAAACAACCAGATGGATACAAGTTGTTTTCAATGTGCCCTTCCTTGACAAGGCAGTTGAAAGTACAGAGACTGTAGCAGACTTTAAGGAGGCATGACTTCTCAAAGACCAGGAGGCCACAGCTTCCACTGTCAACTCCCTTGTAATGTGGGTAGTATGTTACACGCACCAGTGATGATAGATAAGCAAGAGCCAGCAATGGCTGTAGTTTATATTCTTTGCCAGGGTTGTCAGGGATCCTGTACAAAAGAAAGGCCTTTTTTGCTTGCCAGAAATAGATGACTTCCATAAGTATACTGCAAGGTCTGTTTTTTTACTTGCCTTAGAGGGTCCATTCCATTCTCAGGGGAGTCAGGGGATGCTTTGGGCCTGCTAGAGTCTGCAGCAATTGGCTCAACAGCAGTTCAGGGTCCTCATCATTTTGACTAGTGGAATTGGCTCTGAAGGCATCATCATTATCAACAAGGAGGAACTGGAACCCCTTTTTTAAAAAGAACTCCTCATCAGTCTGTGCATTCCTGACTCCCTTCCTATCATATCTTCATAGTTGAGGGGGGAGGGAACATGTTACATATGGTGGCTTGGGAGTCCAGGATGTCCAAGAAATGTGTACGTGAGGTAATGGAAAAAAAGCTATGCCTTAAGGATTGCCTCTAGTCCTGTATTCCTGTTATCTTCCTGATATCCCACCTACTTAAGCTAGCTGCATGTGAAGAGGGTAGGCAGCCTCTTCACCTAATGTTCATTCACCTTGTCTCATATGACTTTGGTGCCAAAGAAAATGGGAAACCTAATACCATTTCTAGATCTTTGTAGCCTCAATCTCTTTATGACAGGACAAAAATGCAGCAGTCTCAAAATCCAACCCATCTTGACCTTTTTTGTGCCTTAGACTAGTTATTTGAAACTTCAGGATGCCTACTTCCTTGGAAAGATCAAGAAGAGGTACTGAAAGTTTGTTTAGCTTTCATTTATGTCTCTTCATTACTTTAATTAATTGTGTAATGGCTTCTAACTTTTACCACAGCTGGTCACACTGTGCTGTTGACTCTAGTGGGTGGTTGGCTCTTTTCCTTTTGATATTCATTTTGTTGATATTGCACACTGCTTAGTTCATAGTTGTTAGTAATTTTGGCTCTTCTACAGCATTTCATACCATGTCAGTAGATTAACAGACAGTGGTAGTGTTTTTGCCACTGGCAGCCATGTGTATTTATCTACTGTGTACCTGTCTCTTAGCTTGATTTCTGAGTATCCCAGTGCCATTAGTAAGGGGATTGACATTCTGCATTTCTTATGGAGGGGTTGAAGATTGAAATACATTTTTAAGTGTTTTATAGGTTGTTCCTTTTAGCATTCAGGACATTAGATGCATGCTCTAAAGAGAGTCCTCTTGGATAACCCTAATAGATTTAGTGAAACAATATAAGAGTCTCAGCTGATGTCATCTTCCCATGCCATCCTGAGTGCTGTTCAGCTGACTCCTTTTTGTGATGCAGTGTGATACTTTACTTTGAACTCCGTTTTTGACACCTCTTATTATTGATCCTGCACTTTGCATGTGACACTTTCTTGACTGTCTATAGAGCAGCCTTTCCTACTCTGTCAATTTCCCATATGCCTCGGGCCTCTGCCTTTTGATCCCACAAATGGTACATTTATTTTACATACGTATTAGGTAGGCCTCCAGCTTGTTGTTCACCCCTTTTGAGTGTTCTAATCTGTAAACAGCTAACTTTGTGTACCTTTCTCATAGCTTCTTGTCATACCAGATAGGCTCCTTTGACAGACTTTCTCACCTAGTAGCACCATATTGTCTATCCCATTGCCTAATAGCATTTAAGAACAGTTTGCTTACTTGTGTTTCTATTGAGTTTATACTCATTTCAACTACTTCAGGCAAATAGATTCTTTTACCAGAAAAAAATAGCAGCCTGCTTCTTACTTTGCCATCAACAATGCTGACTGTAAATGTCTGCAAATGGTTTTGTAGTTAGTAGGCCCAGACAAGCTGTGCCAACTGTTGACAGCCTCTGTGTACTTAATACATTTGTGTAAAATTTAGGGTTATCATTTGCTGATGTAATTGATATTGTCTTCTAACGCTATTATTATCGTTATTATTATTATTGCTATTATATTCATTACATTTTCTAATGCTGCACTAAATGTTAGGAATGTCTTTGCATCATTTTTAGTTTTTGCAGTGTTTTTAAATTGTACAACAAGCTGTGTCCACACCCATGCACCAACATAATCTGGTAGTTTTATCTCTATCTAGTTAAAAGAAGATATTTTGTCTGATAAGCAGGTTGACTGTTCAGTAGAAGGAAGGGTATATTTTTACAGCCCACAGAGAAATGTTTATAATAGTAATATTATGCATCTTTAACTATTTTTCTCTTACTAGCCTGTGAATATAGTACTGATTAGGGAGAATGTTTTTGATTCATCTTTAGTACATAGTTACAGAAAGCAAAGTTTGAAGAAACATTGGTGGTGAGAAGTCAGCTGTACTTGTTGAGGAGTGATTTTGCTAGTAGTGTGATGATGCCGCCAAAAGCATCTCTGTTCTGATTTGTGTCTGGGATGGCATCCTGTGCAGGAATAGTTCTCCACCTTCTAATAAATTACTGTTGACAGTCACAAATGTCCAACAATAGCTATGGAGATTCCCATATATTCAGTCAGACTTGCCAAAATGTGGAATGATATACCTCAACATATACTTAACAGTTCTCACCAGTTCAAACAACTACTTAAAGAGCACCTTAGTAACATTTGGCTCTGCTCCTTTCTAAACCTGATTATTTATTTGTATTTATTTATTTACATTTGTTTACCGGGAAATTCCGACTGGACACATGTCCTTTTTCACAGGCCCGGGGAGAAAAGCTCCAAATATTGTAAAATGACAATTCAGTAACAAAGTTGGTGACATATTTTAGAGAGCCCTTGGGTACAGATTATAATCATAAAAATATAAACAATAAAGTATGAACAGTAACACAGACATACAGTTTAAACAATATAAACAGCTTAATGTACAGTTTAAACAATATAAACATCTTAATGTATATGGTATTAATAGGTTTTCAAGTACGCTAAGCAAGGAAATTAGTGCGTATTTATTAAATTGCCTTTATGGTAACAAAAGATTAGATCCGCCAAAGTGGGAGATGTGAGCAGAGTGAGCAGAACTGGGTAGGGGGTATTTAGTCGGGGTTTGTGCAAGGACAGAGTCAGTGAGTTTTTAGGTGCAGTTTCAGTGCAGTCTTGAAATGACTGGAGGAAGTTAGGGTAGCAATGGTGGGGGCAGGTTATTCCAAAGTTTGGATATGGTACAGAAAAATAGAGATTCTCCTGCAGTGTTTTTGGCTTTGGTGATCTGGAGGAGATTTTTGTTGCTGGAGCATAGGGGTCTGGAGGAGTGGTAGGGTTGGAGAAGTGATTGCAGTGATGGGATTTTGAGATGGTGGTTTACAAGTTTGTGGACATAATAAAGTTGATTCAGGTGAAGGAGTTGTGGGAGCTGGAGCCAGTCTAGTTTTCTGAGGGAGACACAATGGTGGCTGTGGTAAGGAGCACCAGTGGCGAATTTAGCAGTTTTGTTGTAGTATGCCTCCAGTTTGTTTAAGTCTGATTGTCTAAAATTAGTACATATCGGAGATTAGCTAATTAGCTTGCTCTTCCCCCTCAACTAAAGGTACCTTCTACTTGGTTCTATTCCCTAACCTCCCCCATCCATTTAGCCTCCCTCTTCTACCCCCCACCTGCTGTCTTCTCACATGCTGTTACCTGCCAAACTATTGCATTTCTTGTCTCATTTTTTCATCTGCCTATCTATTGCAATTTCTTGCCTTCAAAGTAAAAAGTTTATTAATTCACTGTGCTAATTTTTACAATGTTGTGTATTAACTTAATGCTTTGGAGTCTTCACGTATTTTTGTCCTGTACATACGATGTAGTCTGTTTTGATTTGCTATGTTTATATTGTATTTTTGTGGAGCTTTTCTTCCCGGGCCTCTGCGGACCCAGTTGGACTCTCCCGGTAAACAAATGGAAATAAGTAAATAAATACATACATACATAAATAGTGTCCTCTGAGTGCTGGGATAGGCACTGGCTATACTGCATCTCTTAAGTACGGAGACCCTTACATGATGCTGTAAATGAATTCAGTACAGCTTTCCTGAATATACTAAATATCCTTGCACTTCCTAGAAGGAAGAGACTAAAAACAAATGAAGCAATTTATCTATCCAAAAAGAGTAGAATGCTAATTCAGGTTAGAGAAAAAGTGTAGAAAGAATGACAAAAATGTAAAACACCACAACATCTTGAACAGTTCAGAATGCTTCACATTTGCACTAAAAAGCAAATTAATGAAGACAAAGAAATGTACTATAATAACTTTCAGAATAATAGTAAACATAACTCTAACAAATTCTGGACAGCCATTAAAGAAATCTTGCATACTTATAAATGCAGCCTTAACCTCTCTCCCAATAACTTGTCATTCGATACTGCAAAACAGTTCAACTCTTATTTCATAGATAGTATAACATCTCTATCCAAGGATTCCCCAACATCTAATCCTAACCCTGCCCAGCAGCTAAATATCACCACATCCACTTTCACCTTCAAACCTGTGCCCACACCCTATGTAAAACTACTCAAACTCAAGCCATACTCTGCTTTAGCTGATGACATTGCAAGCGAGTACCTTAAATCAGCAGCCGATAGCATTGCCTACCTTGTCTCATCCCTTATAAATAGGTAATTCCAGGAATCCTACATTCCTTCTCTCTTGAAAATGTCATACATTATCCCTCTTTACAAAGGAGAAAATTCAGTTACTAACTTTAGACCTATAACAATCTTATCCCCCCTCTCCAAAATGCTTGAAAAATATATTTAGAAACAGTTGCTAAACTATCTTCAGTAGGAAGAACTCCTGTCCCCCACACAGTGCAGCTTCCGTCCTTCCCATAGTACTAACACTGCACTTCTAACATACGTAGATATTGTCAGTAAAGCAAGAGATAATGACAAGCTAGTCTACTCTTTATTTCCAGACTTGTCTAAAGCCTTAGACACAGTTTGTCACATCAAACGTCTACTTCAGATGTTCTCATTAGGTCTCTGTCAACCCACCCTTCTATGGTTCAAACGCTACCTATCCAATAGGTGTTAGTCAGCAAATTGGCACCCCACCCTCTCTCCATACCTCCCAGTCACAACTGGTGTAATGCAAGGCTCTGTCCTTGGTCCTCTCCTCTTTTACTTTCTCAACAACACCCTTCACACATCCACACAAAGGGCCTCCCTAACTCAGTATGAAGTTGACTCCACGCTTATTTGCTTATTGGACGATATGGCACACCTCCAAAAAATTACTCAGGAAGCTTTAGCAGCAGCTGAAACATGACAAACTCATGCTCAACCCTGAAAAAAAACAAATTACTACTTTGTTCCCAAAAATCTCTCTCCTGTGAAAAAACAAAATTTGAAGTCCTCTCCCGATACAGCATTGAAATCACTTATCATACCAAATTATTAGGAATGATAGTAGATGATAATCTTAAATTCAACCTGCTTATACAAAATTGCTTAAGAAAAAATCATCAAAAACAAGGGATGCTTTATAGAGCCAAAACCCCGACACAGTTAAAACTACACTTGCACTGCACTCCCATCCTTATTAACCTTCAAGCATCACAAAAATCAAAACTCTTAACTTTGTCAAAACATTTGCGGTCAAGTATGCCTTTCAGAATCCACCACTGTATAGAACTAAAATGCCTAAATTAGTTAGAATTACTGCATCAACTAACACATACAAAGCTTCTTACTATCTATAAAATTATCCAGAATGCATCTGCTTGTCCAGCACTAAATAACATTCTGCACAACTATGTTCCTAGTCGGTCATTATAATCCAGTGACCAAAAACTCCTGCCTGTCCACAAAGCTGTGAAATCGGTTCTTGTACCATGTTGCGAAGGTTTGGAACTCCTTATCTCTATCCATCACATTAGCACTGTCCCTCCCATTCTTAAAAACATTCTGAAACACTTCTTAGCCAAAAGCTGGTGCTGTTCTCACTCAGCACCAGGATAAACTATATCCCTAAATGTGAACAAATACCTGTTCATACCTTACATACCCTTACTCTCACTTCTTCACTCACTTCCTTACATTTACCAATTTCTCTACCCTGGCTTTCTCTCTAAATATACCATAGTCTGCTTTTCTCTCACTTTGTATTGCAATTCCTGTTTGCATTATACTAACTTACCTTTAATTTCTCTATAAACTGGCTAAAAGTTCTCACAGTTTTAAATCATTGCCATATAACTTGTATCTGTTTTAACCAGTGTTTTCATATTGTGTCTAATTTGGTATAATTGTGTATACTGTAGTTTTTTTTATTTTTAAAGAGTATAAAATTATTGATGTCACTGATTTCCTTTCATATTACTGTTGCAGTATTCCTAACTGAAGGGATCTCCTCAAAGGATAGCCCAGTAACCGCACAGTATACCAAAAGCTTTAGTACTTACAGGTGCTGTACAGCACACGTATGCTCCCTGTGCAAGGCATAGAGCATAAAGGTGATGTAGGGATGCACACACTCAGAACTTCTTTGCTGCCAGTCCAAATGCCATCATTTAACCTCAGTCTGAATGCCCTTTTTCTGTACTGGTTACTGAGACATTTTTTTTCAGATAAGTGCCCTGTTGGGGTTTCTAATTATCTTCTTTTCATTTAGTATTGATTAGTTTCATGTCATTCATAAAGGGAAAATGTCAGTGTGAGATGCAGATTCCCCATAAACACTGTCATGACCAGTGCTTTTTTTGTTTGGGTGCTTCCCACAACCATACACAGTATTGCATCTGCCAAGCTTTTGTCCCTAAGACCCTACGGAGTTGTCTCTCCTCCTCATCTGTTTATCTTGAAAACCAGCAACTTAAGGTTGATCATATCTGAGGGACCGATGAGGATTCTGCAGATATTACTGAGTGAGGAAATCCCTACTATGCTTATTGAGTGTCGCCATGGGTCTCACCCTCCTAGGGTGTTTCGTGCAAACGTCCCACAGGAAAAGAAACAGAAGACCATGTATCTTTCCTCTGCATTTAAGGATCCCCAACATGAATGGCAAGGGGTTATTTCATGCTTTAATGACTTTAAAGCCTTTTCAAGGGGTGCCTGTGCCTACCCCTTCCTGGTCTTCCACTCATCTTAAAAGACTGAGGGAACTGGATTCCTCTGATGAGGCTCAGGACTTTGGGGAAGAGTTCTTAGCTTACCCAAATCCCTTCCCCATTGGATTATGGGTACCTGTATGATGGAATTCTTTACATGGGATTGCTGTCAAGTTTCTGATATCCCAAAGAGTTAATAAGAGCTCCTTTAGATGGAGTCTCCCAAAACTTCTGCTGTTCCCCCTGGTCTGGCCTCCCTTCTAGATAACTTTTCAGCAGGACTGTGACCGCTGTTTCCCAGCTCCCTAAAAAAACTGACTTGTTTTACAAGGTGCTGGATGAATGTAAATTTTTGTATAAATGCCCTTCTGCTGATCCTTCTATAGTTTCTGTCAGTTCGGACAAACCCTCCAAGCTTTTGCACTCTACCAGGCTGCCTCCTTCAGACAAGATTAGTAGGGCCATGGACAGGCTGGGTAAGAAAGTTTATACTGCTGCCACCTTACCTTTTTGGGCCATTAACTGACATACTCATAAGACCAGGTATGTTTTGGCACTCATTTTTCAGGTAATCTCTAATTTCCCTGACTCTGAGGGGAAGGCTTCTGCCCTTTCCTTGTTGGGTTCCACCTCCATGTTACCCACCATTCTATTAAGTACTTTTATGATACTGCTGATGCATTTTCCAGAGTTACTGCGTTTAATACTGTTATTAGGCATTGCTCATGGCTTCATCTACAGGCTTTGCCTGATGATATTAAGGCCAAATTGTTGGATGCTCCTTTGGATAATAAAAATCTTTTGGGTGTTGCTGCTACTGAACTTTTCAAGTATATTCAGGATAAAACGTTTCTCCTATTTCAAAATTTTAAAGAAATTACCTTTCCAAATCTGCTTTTGTTCTCAGGCAGTCTCGCCTTCAATCCAAGGGTAAAAAGTGTTCTAGACATGTGCCTCTTGCTAAGTCTATTCAAACACCTACTTCACAGAAACCTACTTTTCAGGACAAGCCAGGTTCTATTTGACAATTGAATTCCCCTTTCCCTCAGCTGGGTTCCTTTATCCCTTCATCTTTCTTTGTCTCTTCTAAACTGGTTGAGAATCACAGCAGACTCTTGGGTTCTGTATATTATCTGCCAGGAGTATTTCTTGGATTGGGAATCCCTTCTCCCTTTTAGGCATCCCTCAACCTCCTTAGGAATAGCTTCCTTTTTCCCCCAGAGGTACTTCATTTTTTTTGGTGCAGGGCACCATTCAAGCTGTACCTCTGGCTCAGGTAGGGAGGGGTTTTTACTCCAGAATGTTTCTGGTTCCCAGGAAGGAGGGCAATTAGAGACCAGTTCTGGACCTTTTCTAACTCAACACCTTTCTCAAGATTCCTTCCTTTCAGATGTTGTCTCTTCAAACCTTATTTCCTCTTCTTCTTCCCCAGGCTTTTGTGTTCTCTCTGGATGTGAAGGATGCCTACTTTTATATCCCCATTCATCTGCTTTTCAGGAAATGTTTACATTTCTCTGTTTCTTCCTTGCATTTTCAATTCTCTACTTTGCCGTTTGGACTATCTACTGCTCCAAGGGTATTTACCAAATGCCTCGCTCCTGTCTTTGATTTTTGACGGACGAGAGGAGTTTAGATCTTTCTTTATCTGGCCAATCTGCTCATTCAAGCTTCTTCCACTGAGACTCTGCTTCAGTACCTCATGTTTACTTTTTCCCTGTTACAGAGTCTGGGGGTCACCATACATTTTCAAAAATCAGCTCTGACTCCTTCTCAGGATTGTGTTTTCCTCAGATGCAGGATCCAGAACATCCCCATGCTGGCAGCCCTACTAACCTTAAGGCCGTGTCTGTTACTGCCATTTTCCAGTCACTTCTTTCTGTGGAGTCAGTCATGGCCAAAGATTTTCTCAGGACCCTCAGGTTCATGACTTCCATCATTCCCATGCTTCCTCAGGCCAGGCTCCAGATGAGAAAACTGCAGTGGTGCCTTAAGTCATTGTGGTCTCAACATTGCCATCCCCTGGACTTCCCAGTCCCCTTCCTCCCTTGTCTGAAACTCAAGCTTCAGTGTTGGATTCATCAACTCTGTCTCTCAACCTGCGACTTCCTTTCCAGACTCATCCTGTACTATCAAGAGCTCTTTGCAGGTGTCTCAGACAGGGGATGGGGGCCTCCTTTGACTGTGTCAAGGTTCAGGGTCTCTGACGTCTACATCAAAGGTCAGACCATATCAGTATAAAGGAGATGAGAGCTCTACTTATAGCTCTTCAGGCTTTTCATGCCATGTTTCATCTCAGGCCCTTCAAATGTTGCACAGACAACACCACAGTAATGAGGTATGTCAACAAACAAAGGAGTACAAAGTCTTATCTTCTTTGCAGACTAACTCTTCAGGTCTAGCATCTTGCTATCCAGTATCGTGTGACTCTTCTGGCAGTTTACATTCCCTCAGAGCACAGTCTAGTGGCAGAGTCTTTGAGCTGGTCCAGCGCACTGGCTCACAAATGGATACTTCACAGAGATGTGTTCCTGGACAATGTCTATCGGTGGGGTATTCTTCAGGTAGATCTTTTTGCCTCTCCTCTGAACAGACAACTTTCTCTATTTTGTTCCAAAATCCCATGTCCTCTGGCTTGGAAAGTGGATGCCCTGTCTGTTCCTTGGAAAGGGATGTCTTTGTACACCTTCCCATCTCTTCCTCTGCTTCCAAGGGTTTACACAAGATCAGGCAAGACTCCCCCAAAATATTGCTAATGGCTCCCTTTTGGCCCAGACAGCATTGGTTCATCCTTCTCTCTCATTTAGCCTGGTACAGTCACCATAAGTTATCTCACCGGGTGGATCTTCTTACATAAGACAAGGGGTTTCTTATCCAGCCTCAGTTGTCCACTCTTCAACTGATGCTGTGGTTGATAGGGTTTTGATCCATTTTAGGCACCTCTTTTCTGAGGATGTGCTTTGGGTCCTGTAGGAGGCCAGGAAACCTACTTTAAGGAAGTCATATTTGCCTAAATGGAAGAGATTTTCTGTCTGGTGCCTCTCAAAACCAGGATCTCCCATCTGTGCAGGTTCCTATGGTTCTGTCTTATTTGTGTGATCTGCTCTCTGCTGAGGTAGCATATTCATCAGTTAAAGCTCACTTGTCAACAATTTCTGCGTGTCTGTCCTTGGCTTCTCTTCTGGTCTCTAGATTTGAGGTCAAGCAGTTTCTTAAAGGTGTCCTTCATATCAGGCCTCAAGGGAAGCCAATTCTGCTTTCCTTAGACCTCAGTTTTGTTCTTGAAAAATTGACTCATGCTCCTTTTGAGTCTGCTGCTTTAGCTTCCTTGCAGCATTTTACTTGGAAGACTGTTCTTTTTTTGGCCCTCACTTCAGCTAAGGGAGTGTCTGAGCTTCAGTCAAGCATGGGCATTAATGCTTTCTAGCTTGTCCATATAGCAAAACACTTGTTCCCATAATAAGTGTCCAGGCTGTTCTTTAAAGCAAGTACTAGTTTAGATACTTTTACGTAATTTGGTAGTCTGTTCCATGCATCAGCTACTGTGTCATGGAACCAAATAGTGCACGTCTCCTTCCTATAAAATCTTCTACATAGGTTGTCTGATGATTCGGTAGTACATTTTGATAACCCCAAACATTTCCAGAGGTAGTGCTCTAAATGCCATATATACCTGAATAAGATCTCCTCTTAGATATCTGTAAGTGACACTGTACAAGTTCAGATATTTTAGTCTTTCATAATAACTTAACATTTTCACATCCATGGATGCCTTTGGTATATTTCCACTGTACTCTTTCCAGATTACTGAAGCTAGTTTTCTTATGGGGTTTCCATATTGTTATTCATTACTCAAGTTTGGGTCTATTGTAACTAACAAACAATGACTTCTGTGAGGACCCATCACTGGACCAGTAGTCAAGGTGCCTTGATTAATTATTGGAATCTCCCTTACACTTCTGGAAAATCTACACAAATTCCAGTGCATCGACAGGGCCAAAAAGATTTCCAGCAATCCAAAGCATCCTGCCTGTGGTCTGTACACTCGCCTCTCCTCAGGCAGGCGATGCAGAAGCCTGCATTGTAAGACCACTAGACTAAATAACAGTTTCTTTCCTCTCTCCATTAGACTGTTGAACTATTGGGAAAAACAAACCGTGAGTCTGTTGAAACACTCAACCAATTCTTTTACATAACTAACCTATCAAGTGGCCTATTTTATAGATGTGCAATACTAAGGTAGCTCACTTACCACACTGAAGGAGTGTAAAATGCAATATACAAACTGAAATAATTCAGTCTTATCGTAGATGTGCTGCTATTGTTTCAATTATACTTTGACAATATTACCTTCATACTGTTCCTTGTCTTCCTTGTCTCCTGTTCTAGGATGGGTGTGGAACACTGCTGTCGTACTTTACTTACTAATTGATACTTACTAAATTTGTACTGTGATATTTTATTAATTTTTCTCTGTCTATATGTGCAACTGTTTCCTGCATTGAGATCGAAGTATTGTAATTTCCTTCAGCTACACTGCTGTGTAGTTCTGAATGACAGTCAAGTTTTCTTTGACTTGACTTTGGCTTCATCCTCACCACTGGCAACAGTAGGGGACGTACACTGGGAGGTTAACAGGTACACACACAGTATTTCCAGATGTAGCTTTCTGCATCAAGTGCAGTTTCCCTTAAGAACACACAGAGACCACAGTCAGTCCGGGACTGGTATCTCCCTCTTTCTCCAACTCATCTGTGGTATTACATTCTCTATCGTCCATCCAGATTCTCATGTCTTCAGGCAAAGTGCTAGGGGCTTGTTCCCTCACCAAAAGGTCTGCCACCCCTTCAAAAGTGGTGACCCCACACGCACTCACCCACCTTAAGTGCTTAGTTCAGCAATATATTCACACACCCTTTCATCTATCTTGCGTCTATGCTCACAAAACTTTTTTCTGTAAGGTTCAAGTGTTAACTAAAAAACACTCTAATGAACATTTCTATACTGTATTATAATTTAAGCAATCAGTATCAGACAATTTAGAAACAGCAGATACAGCTTTACCGGGGAGTAAGGGGTCAGGAACCGTACCCAGAGACCTTGGTCAGCATTATACTGTTAACAAACCCTTTGAAACATATGAATAAAATTATCAAAATTATCATCCTCTGTAAATTGTGGAAGAAATTTAATGACCTTTATTGCTTCTGGAGTTTGGTTACTCCCTTCCCCATTACCTCCATGACCCTGGCATCCTTGCCTGTTCTCCCTGACTGACTAAGCTAACAAAAAATAAATAAAACTATTGTGATATGAAACTCTGAATGTCTGCTGTGCTTTAGTGACCACTGTTTATAGGCTACAGGAGTTAAATCTCCAAACCACTGAATCCCAGTATGTGATATGATGATCCACCACTGGACCAGAAATCAAGGGGGATATATACTGGGAGGGATAACAGGTGCACACAGTATTTCAGATGCAGTTCTATGCATCAAGTGCAGTTTGTCTTAAGAGCACACAGAGACCACAGTCAGTCCAGGGCTGGTTTCTTCCTCTTTCTCCAGATCCCCAATAAGACTCCCCACTGGCACAGCTATAGAGTTGAGATTTTAGCTGAGTGACCAAGCCAAGATCTACTAGCACCCTCTCTGCCCAACCAATGCTTTGTGTCCTTGCCCAAGTAGCTGACACACACACACACTCTTTGAGATTTGATTTACACACACACACACACACGCACACACACACACACACACACACACACCTGAGAGAGTCTGGCACAGGTCTACAAGCTGTTCCCCCTTCTGCCCAGACTATAAGGTAGTTACCATTGCCACCAGTCAACTTCTTATCAGCACTTTAAGTCTCTTAAAGAATGTCTAATCTTAATATTAATACAAATGTTAGTCTGACCAAGAGCAAGGCTGTTGGGAGTGGCCCACACAGTGTCAGCAAATTAATATGCAAATATTCTCAAAACGTAAATATCTCTACACAAATAAGCCACAATGAAAGGTTTAAATATATTTAATAAATTGTAAAAGAACAAGACAATACTAGGTATATATTCACAGTGACATCAGAGTTCAAACCTGTAGGAAATATTTATAACAGCTTTGCAGGACAGTGTCAAATAAAGAAAAGTATCTAAACTAAGTAAAAGAACAAGACAATACTAAATATATATTCATAGTGACACCAGAATTCAAAACTATAGGAAATATTTAAAACAACTTTGCAGGACAGTTTTGACTAAAGGAAAGTATCTAAACTAAGCTTTACTGTATTCCTGTATGACTGTATCTAAGAGAGTTATACTGTTCCCCAGAAACTTACTTCATTAGAGCAAGGCAAATGTTGTGGTGAATGGTTCTTTTCAGGTCCAAGACATAATACAGAATGCTCTGTCTCTCTAAGAGAGTTCTCAAATGAATATCTCAAATATTACTGCTGGGATAGCTTGTAAAATTGTGTCATTTATTGTCATCTGACTCTATCCCAGGGGAAACCCCCACTACTGAAAGCTGTTAGTGTTTAGTATCTATCTGTGAAAATAAATAGACCTCAGATCTTTGGTAGATGCTGGAAGTCATAAAACAATTACATTCTTCCACATTTCAAGACTAGTAATTATTTTACCCTAAAGAAGATACAGAAAGCTTCTCAGCATAGACTCCGTCTCTAGCTCATTGAAAAGTGAAAGATACCATATTTTATTGCGCATCCATAAAGTAATTTAATTTCAGCTATTTTTCTGAAATTAACTTCCTGTATTCCAGTTTCCACAGTTAAAATGTATGCATTTAGACAGTTACAATAGTGCATGTACATTTCTGCTTTCTTTCAGCGGGGCACACTGTGGTTACATTTCAAACACAAACACTTTATAAAATACCTTTTCAACACACATCTGTACAAACCAGTTTGATATACATATGACATAGGTTCATAGGTAGGAACTAGGCTATTGGCCCTAGGGCCTATACAAGTCTAGCCAAAATGTACCCTGGCTTTCGCCACCCAAGAAAATTATTTTCCTGTGCCCCTGTCAAGCAGAACCACAGTAGTGATCCCCGGGGTGAATTTCCTATTACCCATCCAATCATCAAGATTTTTCTTGAAGAGTGCTAATGAGAAGCTCTGTTTGACATAGATAGGTAGTCTGTTCCAGAGTATGGGAAGTCTCTGGGACAGGAATCTATCCCTCCAGCATGTTCTGTTTATTGTGGTGACAAGCTTTAGGTCCCTAGAGCATGTAGCTGGAAGGGATTGGGATTTCTTTAAGTAGAGCATGTCCAACAGCTCTGGGTTTGACATAGCTTTGTATGTTAGGCAGAGATCACCTCTGAGTAGGCGATATGCGACGGAGTAAAGCTGGAGTTTTTTTAGATGGTCTGCGTAAGGCATCTGTTTGAGGCCAGTAATCCTCTTTGTGAGGTATTTTTGTGGCCTTTCCAGTTGTTGTAGATGTCTTGTGAGGTACATACCAAAAGGGGAGTTGTACTCTATAATGGGTCTAATGAGTGATGAGGAGAGTGGAACAATGACCTGTTTTTTTCTGGATGAGAAACCTTTTGTGATGAGGTGTGCCACGTAGAAGGATTTCCTGACCACTTTGGCGATGTGATTATCAAAGGAGAGACTACTGTCCACCTGTGTCCCAAGGTCTCTTATCACACTTTCGGTGTTAAGTAGACTACCGACTATGTGGTAGTTCATGGGTACAGAATTTTTACCAAAGGGGATGACAATGCACTTTTTGGCATTGAGCTTCAGACCATGTCTTTGACACCAGGCATCTGTCTCAGTGAGGCCCTTTTGTAGGATGTCCACATTGTTAGGAGTTTCAATTATGGCTCCTAGTTTGCAGTCATCTGCAAATTTAGTTAGCCAAAGACCTTCGGTGTTAGCCTGTACTTCAGAGAAGTAGATATCAAACAGGAGAGGACCCAGGACTGAACCCTGTGGTACTCCACTTGTCACTGGTCTGACGTCTGATTTGGACTCTGCTACTTTCACAGTGTGGGTTCTTTCAGTAAGCCAGTTGGCAACCCATGTTGTGACATAGGGATTTATACCTAGTTTAGTGAGCTTATCTGTAATTCCAGAGTGGGGGATGGTGTCGAATGCCTTGGCGAGATTTAGATAGGCTGTGTGAACCACCTTACCCTCATCTGTGGGTTTGGTGACTACTTCAAAGAAGTCTATCAGGTTTAGGAGACATGATCTGCGTTTTACAAACCCAAATTGTGTGGGGTCCAGGGTTTGGAGATCTCCAATGTCTTTGTTTATGAGTTCCATGATGATACGTTCCATGGCCTTGCAGACGAGGCTCATCAGACTAATGGGGCGGTAGTTCCCGGGGTCTGTTGTGACCCTCCCTTTGTGGAGTGGGATAACTGTTGCGGTGCACCATTCAATGGGCACAAAGCCTAAGATGAGGCTATGATTGAACATGGTACTTAGGTGGGGTGTCAGTTCATTCTGTAGTTCATGTAGAAGGCAGCCTGGGATGTTGTCAAGTCCCATGGATGCTGTGTTCTTGGCTTTGGAGAGTGAAGTTTTTACCTGTGCAGCCGTGATTACAGGAACTTTGCATTCTTCCGGTATAAAGATGGGCCCTTTAGGGGGTGAGAGGGGGGTAAAGTTAGCACTGAACCTATCTGCCAGGATGTTGGCAATATCAGTTGGTTCTGTATATTTAGTGTCATTGTGCTGTAACTCAGAGCAGATCTGAGTGTTGCCATTGAGATTTTTGACATAGCTATAGAATGCTTTGTGGTTGTCTTTAGAATCAGTGGCAATTTTGTTTTCATAACTAGCTTTGGAGGATTTTATGAGGGATTTCAGCTTCTTACTGAGGCTGATGAGGGAGTTCCTCCAATCGTGAAATTTTATTGTTTTTTGCAACAGTTTCTTTCTTCTGTTGTAGAGTTTGTTTATGGCAGAAGACCACCAGATTGGCTTCCTTTTTTTTGGAGGATAGCATCTTGGTTCTGTTAGGGATAGCACGATCCATGCACTCATATAAGTGCTTATAAAGTGCATTTGTGTAGGATTCAGCAGTCGTACATCTGTTGTCCATCTGCATGGGTGTCATGAAGTTTGCCACTTCTGTCTTAAGAAGCGTGAAGTTGGCTTTGGAGAAATTTTTTACGGTTGTTTTCCTAATGGGGGGTGGGAGCGGGATGTGGATGTCTAGGGTGATTAGCTTGTGGGGGGTGGGAGCGGGATGTGGATGTCTAGGGTGATTAGCTTGTGGGGGGTGGGAGCGGGATGTGGATGTCTAGGGTGATTAGCTTGTGGGGGGTGGGAGCGGGATGTGGATGTCTAGGGTGATTAGCTTGTGGTCTGATCTGACCAACGAGGAGCTGACCTCTGGTGTGGAACACCGGTCACCCATGTTAGTGATGACCAGGTCTAGGATATTGCTACCTCTGGTGGGGGTGTGGATAAGTTGATCCAAAGCGTTGGAATTGAGGATTTCCAGAAAACGTTGAGCAAAAGAGTTGGTACATGAGTAGTTTTCCCAGTTAATGGTAGGGTAGTTGAAATCACCCATTATTAGAGTGTTGGGTTGTACCTTAATATTTTCCAGTGTATCAAGAAAAGAGGAGTGGGTATCCTGGGGCATGGTGGGGGGTCTGTAGCAAGCTACAATCTGGATTGTGGTTTTGCCCAGAGTTAGTTGAACTTGGATAATCTCGGATGCATTATGCTGAGCAACTAGTTTGGAGGTGTGGATATCCTTAATGAATATGGACATGCCTCCACCTTTAGTGTTTCGGTCCGGGTTTGGTGGCCGAAAGGTGTGGCATGAGTTATTGCCTGGTAATGCAGGGGTGCTCTCTGGAGCTTTGAACCAGGTCTCTGTCACTGCACAGATGTCAATGTTCTCCATTTTAAGGAGTGCCTCGAATGAGTGCATTTTGAGGTTTAGACTTCTAGCATTGAGTAGCATTACCCTCAGATTTTGCTTGCTTGTACCTGTTATGGTGGTGAATTTGTCATTTGAACCTTGCCTAAAAAAGGCACTATAGGGGTGGCAAGAGCCTTTGCCAGTATCCGGAATCCCAAGAGCGACGGGTGCCCAGTTGAACTGTACAGTTCTTATACAGGTGTAACACTAGCATATAATTATTTACAAAATTCCAGCTACCTGGGCTAGCAGTATCTCCCTTTGTCACAACTTAATCATTTTTGATTTCCTAGACTTTATAAATCTTTTTAGAACCTGTAGTTCTACAAATATCATTAACCAATTGGCTGATATGATTAGAAAAACTCATAGCTGGAGCTACCCATATACCCAACTCCTTAAATAAGTCTATAGTTTCAATCACTTTGTGCTGTATTAAATATTCAACTTTCAGTTTATGTCTCCCAAATCTCATATGCTTAGTTTTTGATGTATTTATCAGCATATTAATCTCCTGTGCGCATACGGTCAGTTCAGTCAAGTTATTTTACAGACATACTTTATTTGTAACACATGTACAGGCAGTCCCTTGGTTACAGACATCCAACATGTGGACAGCCCGTAGGTACAAACAGGCTGTTGCAATGTCAGAAATAATGTGAAAATAAAAAAATCTTTAAAGTTGCCCAAATATTACCTTAAAATTAAGAATTTTGTTGTATTTTCCTCTTCCCCATTTTCCCCGTTCGTGAAGCTGCTTGCATGTCTTGTTAGAGCAGTTACTTCCTCCTTCATGGAGAACAAGCAAGCCAATTGATTAAGAGATTGTTGTGTTGGTGATCTGATTGGTCAAAACTACTGGCTTGTAGAGTACACAGTATTGAAGCAGTTACTGTGATGTACAGTAGAATGGGCAAATAACATTGCAGCTCACTAGGGTCTAGGTGACAGTAGGAGGTCTGGCAGAGGTCTGAAAGTTCAGGAAGGAGTGGAAAACATTTGTGAGTGAAACCTGTAGTCAGAAATGTGAAGTGAAGCTTAAAAAGAGGAATGTTTAACATTTCTTTTGTATGGAACTTTCTGCTGTTCTGTACTGTATTGCAGTACAGTACAGTAGAAAGTTCCATGTACATGTTTCAACTTGCATACAAATTTGACTTAAGGATTGACTAAAAAACGGATCTTGTCCTTAACCCGGGGACTCCCTGTAATTAGTTTACCCAATTTCCGGTTGTCTGCTTAAAAACTTTAGATCACCTCAGAGGAAAAAGTTAGGTCTGAAAGATGCAATCTAAACAAGTAAGGCCTAGGACAGCCCTGTGGGACACCTGACTGTAACCAAGGATTTCACCATTCCAGTTGCTGTATGATACTTGTCATGTCCTATTTATAAGCCATGCAGCTGTCCTTCTTATCAAGAGTACATCGATACTTGTTCTTATTTATTGATCAGTGTTTTGTGTATGACCCTGTCAAATGCTGAAGTTAAGTCTATATAAATTGCATCACAGCGCAATTTTTCATTCATAGCTGTTATTATATTTATTGTTCTAGAACATCATGTTACAGGTGGTAATAGATCTATTTTCAACATATGCATGCTGGTGTATGGTTTCAAGTCCCAAACTATCCATTTCTGAAGATAACTTATCCTAGACCCTAGTGAGCCCTAGAGAGATCTGCTCTGAGTTACAGCACAACAGCACAAAAATTACAGAACCAACTGATATTGCCAACATCATGGCAGATAAGTTCAGTGCTAACTTTACCCCCCTCTCACCCCCTAAAGGGCTCATATCTGTACAGGAAGAATTCAGAGTCTCTGTAATCACATCTATGCAGGTAAAAGCTGCACTCCCTAAAACCAAAAACACAGCATCCGTGGGACCAGACAACATCCCAGGATGCGTTTTACATGAACTTCAGAACAAACTGGCTCCCCACCTAAGCACCATGTTCAATCATAGTCTCAAGTCAGGCTTTGTGCCCACTGAATGGTGCACAGCAACAGTTGCACTCCACAAAGGGGGAGCCACCACTGATCCTCGGAACTATCACCCTATTAGCCTGACGAGTCTGGTCTGCAAGGCCATGGAACGTATAATCATGGAACTCATAAACAAAGACATTGGTAACCTCCAAACTCTGGACGCCACCCAGTTTGGGTTTGTGAAAGGCAGATCATGCCTTCTGAACCTGATCAACTTCTTTGAGGCAGTCACCAAAGCTGTGGACGAGGGTAAGGTGGTTCACACAGCCTGTCTTGACCTTGCCAAGGCTTTCAACACAATCCCCCATTCTGGAATTATAGCTAAACTCACTAAACTAGGTATAAATTCCAATGTCACAAGATGGGTTGCCAACTGGCTCACTGACAGAACCCACACTGTAAAAGTTGCAGACTCCAAATCTGACTTCAAACCAGTCACAAATGGAGTACCACAGGGTTCAGTCCTGGGACCTCTCCTGTTTGGTATTTACTTTTCTGAAGTACAGGCTAACACAGAAGGCCTTTGGCTAATGAAGTTCGCAGATGACTGCAAACTAGGACTACCACATAAACGGCAGTCTACTTAACGCCAAATGTGTGATAAGAGACCTTGGGACCCAGGTGGACAGTAGTCTCTCCTTTGATAATCACATCGCCACAGTAGTCAGGAAATCCTTCTATGTGGCACATCTCATCACAAAAGGGTTCTCATCCAGGAAAAAAGAGGTCATTGTTCCCCTGTACTCGGCACTCATTAGACCCTTTATAGAGTACAACTCCCATTTTGGAATGAACCTCACTAGACATCTGCAGCAGCTGGAAAGGCCACAGAAGTACCTCACAAAGAGGATTACTGGTCTCAAACAGATGCCCTACACTGGCCATCTCAAAACACTGCAGCTTTACTCTGTAGCATATCGCTTACTCCGAGGAGATCTCTGCCTAACATATAAAGCTATGTTACACCCAGAGCTGTTGGACATGCTACACCTAAAGAAATCCCAATCCCTCTGAGCTACATGCTCTAGGGACCTAAACCTTGTCACCACAATAAACAGGACATGCAGGAGGAATAGCTTCCTGTCACAGAGACTTTCTATACTCTGGAATAAGCTACCCATCTATGTCAAGCAAAGTTCCTCATTAGCACTCTTCAAGAAGAATCTTGATGAGTGGATGGGAAATAGATAATACACTCTGGGGATCTGTTCTGTGGCTCTGGTCGACAGGGGCACAAGAAATTAACTTTCTTGGGTAGCATAAGCTGATAGCCTAGTACCTACCTGTGAACCAATATTACCTTCTCCATTATTTTTCCACAACATAAAAGTAGAGTTAAGGGTCTGTATGACTCTGGGTTTGTCTTACTCCCCTTTCCTTTAAAGACAGGTTTAATAAGCGCATGTCTCCAATCTTGAGGAATCTCCCCATATTTATATGACCTAGGGAATAATAGATATAATGGTGCAGTAAGTCGAAGTGTTCTCAGGTCATTGTTACTAATTCCATCTCCTCCCTGTGCTTTATTTGGATCCAGTTTGCACAGTTCTTTTTCAATATAATTTAATTTGATTCCAATATCTGAGGTTGCCTGGATATCACTAGGACAACTTACCACCTGTTTTGTGGAGCCAAACTGTTTTGCATAAGATTTTGTAAATATATCTATAATCTGTTGTGTCTGAAAACAAATTTTAGAATCCACACACAGTTTATCAATTTGTATGTCTTTACTACTTCCACATCTTATACATCTGTAAACAGGTTTCTTATTATGCTCAATATCTTTATATAAATTTTCATCAAATTTTTCTTGATCTTGTCTCGCACTATGCTTAATTTGTTTGTCCTTGTTTATTTCAGTTTTCGCATCCATTTCTTATATTTAATTTATATTTTTTCTCTCACCTTAATCAGATATCCTGCTTTTATGGAAATATATCATCTCCTGATGTTAAACATTTTTTTTTCACACAAACAATTTTTGTTTCAAAACTTTCCACATTCCATCTGCGGATTTTCCACTGAACACCTCACTCCAATTAGTTTTACATAGCGACTGTTTTGCTTCTATGTAATCTGTAGTTAACCATCTGTGCATTAGATTTCAGTTTGTGGCAGAATTATCTAGCAACAAATTAACCTTTATAACCCCATGATCACTGCATATCTTCACTTGAAGTAACAGTAATTTCTTTAGGAACACAAACAATGTGTAGTATGTTCTGTCGCTTGGTAAATTTTCTTACAATCTGAAACAATTGTTCCTGAATATACACTGTGAATAATTTCCTTAGTAATGTTGTTGAATCAATATTATTCCAGTCTGTTTCTGGTAAATTTTAAGTCCCCAGCTAATATTATTCTTTTCTCCTATGTTTCATGCAAGAAATGTATGCCATGCTCGAGTGTCCGACCCCTGATCTGACAGTCCCCCAACTTTATGTTGAAGGAAAAAAAAAGTCCTCCAATTCCTACTAACAAAAAAGAAAAAAAGCTCTTTTTATTTTAGAATTGTTGCAGACCATTTGCTATGTTACAGCTTATACCACACACGATGTGCTGAAGCAGTGTCTGCATCCATCTCTGAATGGCAATACTACATTACTCACCAATCAGCATATTTTGATCTTGCCCCTTAATAGCGACTTTCTCCTTCGTCCTACCTTAGCTACACCTCTGGGTGCCCATCAAATCATCCAGATTTAATTTGTTTCAAGCTAGGTTGCCACTTTATCTTTTTGGGGAAGTCTCTTCCTATGTTGGATGGGTGTTGGGTGATAAATTTACCTCTCCAGCATATTTTATTTATCTGCTGTTGGTAATTAAGTCCCTTTTTCTACCATTAGAGGTACTATTTCACTTGCAGGAGAGCAGGATAGATGGGGTACCTAATATCATTTAATGCAAGGCATACATCACCCTGCAAGAACCACAAAGAAACCAAGTACAGAGATGGTGCTTCAAGCTTTTCTTGATAGCTCAAGGAGTTTAACCCAACAATCCTGTTGGTTAGGAGCTACCTGGCCCTTCCCAGTTGCTTAATATGTCTTGAAAATTACACCCTGAAGGGAGCATTGTACTCAGTAATTGGTGTAATTATGGCTGCATAGAGTGCGATAACTTCTTTTGATCTCGGCAGTATGCCTGTTAGTTGTGCTAAATAGAAAGCTTTTCTGACTATGGCTGATACACAGTAAATGAAAGACAGGCAATTATCAACTCAGGTTCCAAGATGACCAACTACATTATCATCCTGTAGTGAATTTTGGCTATATTGTGTGAGGAATTGAATTGTCTACCAAATGTAACAATAATCCACTTTTTTCACATTTAATTGTAGAGCCTTTTTTCTGTACACCACTTGCTTTCAGCTTGTAATGAATGAGTATCAGTGGGAGTTTGCAGTTGTGTGCAATTTCTTTTGTGCAGGGCTCTCTGTAACAAAAAGCCCTGTTTAGAACTAGGAAAGTGTTTGTTTGTGTCTTTCGGCTTTTCCCGGTTAGGGGTCTCCACAGCGGAACTCCGGTCCACTAATGATTGGTAGTGGATTTTTACGTACCGGGTTACCAACCCTGACGCACAACCTTCAACGAAGGCACACCCCATTCACGTATGCCTCCACACAGAAGATGCTCTAGCTGAGAATTGAACGGAACAACGTCTCGCTATGAGGCGACAATGCTACAGCAGCACCACCACCGCAGTAGAACTAGGAAAGTGTTATGATGTCTATTACTTTGTGATGACAGGTCGTAACAGCAAATCTCTGCAGTAGAACTAGGAAAGTGTTATGATGTCTATTACTTTGTGATGACAGGTCGTAACAGCAAATCTCTGCTTGACTAGTGCTACATTATGACAGCAGTCATTTTGTGAAAACAGTCTAGCAACAAACTCTGTGCAGAATAAGTAGCACATTATGAAGTCTAAGTCAGTGTAACATTGAAACAGTATGCATTATGTCAGTCACCAACAGAAACCTGTATAGAACTAGTACTGATTTATGATGTTTAAATCTGTTTGTGACAGCACTCTAGCAACAAAACCATACGCAGAACTAGTGCTGCATTATATCTATGTCAGTTTATTTAAAGCAGTATGCAATAATAAAGCCTTGCATAGAACTAGTAATGCATTATGATGTCACTCACTTTGTGTATTATGATGTCCAAGTCAGTTGTGAGAACACTCTGAAACAGAAAAGCTCCATGCAGAAATAGTACTGTTTTATGATATCAGTCACTTTGTGGCAAAACTCTGAAATGACACCTTGAGCAGAGCTAATCCTGCACTGTGGTGTGTAGACATTTTGTGACAAAAGACAAGCCCTCTGCATTATAATGTCAGCCACTGTGTGACAAACTCTGGAACAGCAAAGCCATGTACAGAACTAGCATTTTATTGTGATGTCTGTTCCTTTGTGACTGCACTCTAACATAACAAAACCTTGTGCAGAACTAGTACTGCATTATGATGTCCAAGTCATTTGTGACACCTCTCTGAAACAGCAAAGCTCCATGTAGAAATAATGCTGCAGTATGATGTCAGTCAGTTTGCAACAAAACCCTGGCCAGAACTAGTCCTGTACCACACACTGAAACAATACTCTGTTTAAAACTAGTACTGTATTAGGATGTTTAAGTCATTTTTGTAACAGCATTCTGCAAAAGTGAAACCCTGTGCAAAATAAGTACCACTTTGTGATGTGTACGTCTGTTTGTAACGGCATTCTGTAATAAAGGGAAAAATACAGTGTCACTGCTGAAGTAGCTAATCCAGAAGGGAAAAAAAAACGGGTGTCACTGCTGGTTCAGGTCAGTTACAAAGGAGTAGAGGAAGAAGGATGCAGGTTTTTAAATTGACGTTATGTATAATTTTGCAGCCGCAAATACTGCTAGTATTAATGTTAAAGCTACAGCATGCCAAGGAAATCAAGAAGCAAGATGGGAAAGGCAGCAGCTAAGAGATCCTGATAGACCAGGAAACCTTGTACAAGTATCCGTTATTATGAGCTGCTACTTTAATGCTGATAGTTGTAGCGTCAACACTAGTGTCTTTATTCAAGGCGAAACTTTGATCACTACCTGGAGATGCTCCTTTGGAAAGGGGCAGCTACTCACACCTCTGCAGGAAGAAGGGTTCCTCCCAAGCAGCTTGATCGGTCTTAGTTGGTGACATTTGCAGCAGCCTGACTGTGGTAAAGAACTCAGTCAGAGTAATGGCTACAAATGTCACGACAAGTTGTATGTTGTCTGTGCAGTGAACATTGTTAGAACATCCTGGTGGGTAGTGTGCACATTGCTGCATTACTGTTTTTTCTACAGAGATTAAAATACTTGAGAAACAACAATGGCAAAGCACATATATTTAATAAACAATAAGCAGTAAACAGATAAGCTCTTTTGGAGTTGCCTTCTTCATCAGATGTTGTTTTCTTTCGGCTTTTCCACAGGGGTCGCCACAGTGGAACTCCGGTCCGCTAATGATTGGCAGTCGATTTTTTATGGTGCCGAGGTGCCAGCCCGACACCCAACCTTCAACAAAGGCATGCCCATTCACGCATGTCTTTCAAATGCCACTCAACCACGGGGAGGACATGCAGACTCCACACAGAAGGCACTCCAGCCGAGAATCGAACGGGAGAGCCTCTTGCTGTGAGGCGACAATGCTACCGCTGCACCACCGTGGCTTGCTGCCTCCTTCATCAGATCTATACAAAAAATATAAAATCAGTCTGCATATAAATACACTTGAAAAACCAATTACATTAATTAAAACCTTTAACCAATTAACATTTTCTAGCCTTTAAAATAGGTTTTAAAGGTATACAAACATTTAAACCTGGTGGAACATCAGCTCTCAAACCAGCTATCCAGTGGGTTTCTTTAACTTATGTGGCATTCTTTATATCACAACCTCTAGGTGAAGGAGTGTAAATATCCAAAGCCATAAATTTAAAATCATGCTGTGGAAATACCTGCATATCCATGTAAAAGATGTAAGGCATACATGTATATTAAGACTTACTAAAAGCATCCTGTTACTAAAAGGATATATAAGTGTTCACACTATGTATGCTGTTCTACTAAAAATGTGATTTATATAGCAACCTGTTCAGAATGCACTTCTTTTTATGTTGGTAAAACCAATAGAATGTTAAAGGAACGTATTTTACAGCATATGGGTGATATACGGAGAAATGTGCAAAGAAGTGCAGTAGCTCAACACATTAATGAATTTCCACAGCATGATTTTAAAGTTATGGCTTTGGATATTTACACTCCTGCACCTAGAGGTGGTGATATAAGGAATGCCACAGAAGTTAAAGAAACCCACTGGATAGCTGGTTTGAGAGCTGATGTTCCACCAGGCTGAAATGGTTTTATAACTTTAAAACCTATTTTAAAGGCAAGAAAATGCTAATTGGTTAAAGGTTTTAATTAATGTAATTGGTTTTTCAAGTGCATTTATATGCAGACTGATTATATATTTTTTTTGTATTGAACTTATGAGGAAGGCACCTCTGAAAGCGCTTATCTGTGTTTACTGCTTATTGTTTATTAAGTATATGTGCTTTGCCGTGGTTGTCCCATCATTTCTCAAGTATTTTAACCTGCTTTTTTGTACATTGGGACTGATTTTCTCCTTGTTGTTGTTTGCCTACTTTATATGTTCTACAGAGATGAATGGTACTTTCTTGTGTGAAGCAGAGGTCTGCAGTATCTGCTCTGTCAGTATATGTACCTTATAAACCTGCTTTTTAGCTCTTGCATGTTTGCCAGCTGTTCCTTTATTCCATTGTAGCCAACAACCTGAATAAGCAGTTAGACCAGTTCTTATGGATTAGTTTGTGTTTAACTTTTTTAATTCCACATAATACCTTTTGCTGTCTCTGTTTTTTGTCTTTGAATTGTGTAGGTGCCCATAATGTACGCTGCTCTGCCTCTTACACATATTCTTCACATGCAGCAGCATGTGTGGTTAGTGAAGCGTTGTGATACTTTCTAATGCAAAATATTGTTGTGCAACTTATTCTTGCCTCTGACTTCCTCTTTTGTTTAAGCATTTCACTGGTGAAACTTACAGATAGTGTCCCAAAAATCCATCTTTGAATGTCTATTGTTTCACTATCATGTTGACATAATTCACTCACATACTGAAATTCAGCAAACCTTTCTATGCATTTGCTTTACGTATCAGCATTCCATTAATGTAATTCTCTTGCACTGTGTATAAACCTTCAGTCCTTTCTGAATACCACTCTTACACAGTATACACCAAATCTACATTAATGTGTGTGTGTGTGTGTGTGTGTGTGTGTGTGTGTGTGTGTGTGTGTGTGTGTGTACCAGCTTTGTGAAGCCCTCTTTATGAGAGAATTAACACTGCTAGTGACTTGGAAAGACTTACCATTAGACTTATGGGTCTGGCTGTTGAGAGAATACACTACACAAATTAGTGTGAGTGTTTTAAAAACAGTGCATTTTTGTTGTCACATGCTATATTCACTAGTCCTTTAATGTAATAGCATACTGGAAATACATTGTATTTTGTGCTTGCTGTAAGAAATGTTGACCAGCGTAGGGCCTGTATTTATAGCTTCTTAGAATGAAATAATTACAGTAAATATAAAAGCCGAATATTATTCACCAGTATAGCTGGTTTGTTGATTTAACTGTGTAATATCCCATTTTTTCTGTAACATTACACATCATACATTCCACGTATGGTATATTTGTGCGTGTGACCTTTTCTGAGCTAGAACCATGTGTTGTGATGCAAATATCCAGACACCTGTGTCTGATGTTTGGCTCATTATTTAAGGTATTTGCTATACGTAGTCATTTTGGCAAACTGAGAGAGAAGTTGTCCAAATAGTTTTGACAAGGCTGTTTTTAACTGAAGTCAGTTTTTCCTTCTCAGATCCCTGTAGATTTAGAGATATATTCTTAGCTTAAAGAAGTGTGGTCACAGAGCTGGCTGCTTGAAGTTGGGAAGGGGGAAGAGAGTGCTGAACAATTTGAACTGTTGCCCTCAGAGTACTTTCTCCTTTGGGTGAACCTTGCTTTTAAGTTCAGGACATGCGATTGCAGCCAGTCCCACTGGTGATAAATCTAGTATAGTATGACCACAAAACTTCAGCCACTGATTGCCTTATTCATTGAAAACAGTGGTACACAACTAGAGGCGGAACACAGATGGAGCACAACTAAGGACAGTGACTTCTGCAGCCCTTCTAGTGGGAATGGTATGTGATTTAGGTTGTACAGCTGCATAGTTCTGTAAAATGTGATGTCCAGTATTGCCCTGATACATCCCCTCCCCACATATAGAAGTTGTAGCCTTTGCATTTTTCCATGCACATGTATGTGTAGAAATGTAGATGTCTGGATGGAGGTTGGGGCTTTGCTATGAAGTTGTAATGGCTGTACTGCATCTGTCCATCCAGTCCTGTGTGTGTGTCTGCTACATGAATGCCACTGCTACTGTATGCAGAAACTGTGACTTTTAGTGAGTTTCCTGCACAGCTGCAGTAACAGGATGTCTGGTCACCAAGGTGATAGTTTTGGCAAGATGATTTCAGCCGCCTGGGTAATGAAGAATGTAACTCCAGCCAAATCACATAATTCAACAGAAAGTCTGTCACTGAAACACAAACCAGTAGCTTCCTGCTCAGTAAAGTTCATTGAAACTTCAGGATTTATAGGTTTATTGTGGATGTTTCAGTTGTAGGTGTGCAGATGTAAAGTTGCATGGCTGTAAAACACATTTTGATAGTTTTTAGGCTGTTTCTGCCTTGCCATTAAAAAAAAATGATAGACTGGAGTGACGTTCTCAGAATATTGGGGTTTAAGATGTAAATGTATGTTTTGAACTGATGAAAATTAATATTTCTTTTAAAAGTTAATTTTAGTGCCAGGTATATTGTCCAGTAGAGGAAATTTTTATATGAGATGTATGAAGACTATCCTGTTTTATAAATGGGATTTATGTTCTTCAAATTGTTTCACTGCTAAAAAGAATTTGTTACTTGGCTCCGTGGCATGCATGATGTGCCAAACAGAATTTTCTCTCTGTCGATGAATATTTTCAGTCTTTGCTTTTGTCATAAAAAAAAAAAAAAAAAAACATAAAACTCGCACTTTCCAAGTGCTGATGCCGCAGAGGACAAGTAATAGTAAACTTTCACCCCAGTAACAGCAGCATAGGGAACATGCAAGGTACATCCATAAACATCGATGGATGTGCTATTACACATACCAAGAGACACATCCACTGAAGTCGGTGAATGCCCCTGACAGTGTTGCTAGGGTGATATCACCAAGGGGTGTGCTAAACTTATTTGGGGTGTGTTTTAATAAAAAGGTTTACTAAAGTATGGAAAATAAATAAGGAATAATAAAGATTTGCATGCATCATGGCAGTTAGCTCACAAGATGCCATCTTGTTTTCATTTTACAAGGAAAATCTAAAGTTTTAAAAAGTAATGTACATGTTATAACAGTCAACAGTTTTCTGAATTCACCATGAACCCGGAATACCAACTGTATATTTAAAACATTGCCTTGCATTATGTTTCCTGTGCTTGACTCTGCCTTTTTTTTGTTTTAACAAGTTTATTAATTTATGGATAACATCTCAGTTTCATAATCCTTAACACACACTGTGAAAGTTTCATAAAGCAAAAATTATTACTTCAGAGTTTGTGACATACTTTTATCTTTGTGCCTTCATTGCAGACAGGTGGTAGAAAGGACTTCACCTAAAGATATGCTTTGGATGGGTTGGGGCGGGTTGTATTATTTCACTGTGTAGGATGACTACAGGATTTGCAAATTTTAATATTTGTCATTGATTAAGTTACATTGTCGCAGGTAAACATTTCATGAGCTGTGACATCTGTAGTAAGCTTAGCATTTACACTGCTTGCTGTTAAGTGTGTGTGTATATCTAATATACATATATGTGTCACAGAGAGAATTTGTCAGTGGCACAACTGGTAGCACACTCACAATTTGGTGTTGAAGGCTGTGGGTTCTATTCCCACATCTGGTAGATCAGCTACTGACACTGCAATGCAGTATAGGGGGGGGGGGTGCAGCACTCCCGTGTGTGTCATCCTTCAGATGAGACACAAAAGTGAGGTCCCATATGCCTGAGTTGGTGGTAACTGAGGTGGATGTAAAAGATCCCACAGCATTTATCAAAAGAGTTGGGGACATTCCCCAGTGCCCTGGCCAATTTTCCCATAGTAGTATAAATACCACCTTGGGTCTGCCCTGAAAAGAGGCTACTAGCCTTGTGGAACTAACCTGTAAAGGATAGATAAATAAATTAAATTAAATTGGAATCGCATTTTCAGTTGGTTATACAACAAAACAAAAAAAAATCTTGAAGCATAGGAGGAACAAAACCTTACATACTAAAAGTCCCCTGACCAATCTAAACAGGCAGCTAAGAGGATTAATAAATACTTCAGAGACTAAATAGCTTCTAAGGCAAAGGACACCCACAAAGTTTTCTACAGCTATGTCTGTAACCTCAGGGGACACACGCAGCAATGCACAGAACTTATTGTAAATGTAATCACCCACACTGTATGGGAGGCTATTGCCAACCTTTTGGCTGACACGTTCAACTCAAATTTCTCCCCCCCAACTCCCCCGTGATAGTCCAAAGGAAATACAGCATACCACAATCCCCCCAACCATTACTAGGGAACAGGTCTTCAATGCACTTTCCATGACCAAAAATACTTAATTGATGGGCTCTGATAACGTCCCAGGATGCTTAATAAGTAACATGAAATACTTTTCAACTGATTAGGAGAATAGAGTCAGGTTTTGTGCCCAAGGAATGGAAGATGGCTACAGTGGCAGTCCAACCTCTGATCTGGGTAAGTACAGGCCCATAAGTCTGACTGGCCGCATATGTAAGGCCATGGAAAGAATCATCATGGACATAATAATTGAGGACATACATAACCTGTAAAAGCTGGACCCATCACAGTTCAACTTTGTTAAAAGAAGGTCATGCCTATTAAATCTGATGGACTTCTTTGAGAGGGTCACCAAAGCAATGCATGAAGGTAAGACAAGAGGGTCACCAAAGCAATGGATGAAGGCAAGACTGTGCACACAGCTTACCTTGACCTGACCAAGGCGTTTGATACAATACCCCACTCGGGTATTATAGACAAGCTCACGAATTTAGGTAGAAACCTTATTATTACCTGCTGTTTAGCCAACTGGCTCAGTGATAGAACTCAGGAGGTCAAAATAATTGAGGCCACCTCCAGCAGGAGGCCAATCAGTAGTGGAGTTTCGCAGGGCTCAGTACTGGGCCTGCTCCTTTTTGGCATCTATTTCTCTGAAATGGAAGCAAATGCTGAACATTTATGGCTGACTATGTTTGCAGATGATTGCAAGTTGGGGTTATCATCGACTCCCTTGCAGACACTAGCATTATTCAAGAAGGCCTGTCTCTGACTAGCAAATGGTGCCAGAGCCATGGTCCTAAACTCAATGTTAAGAAATGCATAATGGTACCCTTTGGGGAGTCAACCATCCCTGCTAATTACCTTGTTGATAGTATGCCCCTAAGAGTTAACCCAGTGGGCAGGGATCTGGGTATGCACACAGCCTTACCTTCGACCACTATGTTGCCATATAGTGAGGAAATCCTTTTATGTTGCACAACTTATAATTAAAATCATGATATCTAGGTCCAAGGAGGTCATTATCCCACTGTACTCTGCCCTTATCAGGCCAGTCATATAGTAGTACACCGCTTCCATCAGTATGTATCTGACTAGGCATATGCAGCAACTAAAGTGACCATAGAGGTTCTTTACAAAAAGAGTACAAGTTGTAACAAATCCACCTCACACAGAGCACCCTAAAGACCTTTCCATCTACTCAGTCTCCTAAAAATTGCTGAGGGATAATCTATGCCTGACTTACAAGGCATCTGCAAATCTCACACTTATGAATCTCCTGCGTATTCGTAAGTCAAACAGTACCAGAAATACAAGGTCTAGGGACCTGAATTTTGTCTGTAACTTAAACAGAACACACTGGAGAGACAGATATGTGTACCAGAGATTGCCCCTCTTGTGGAACAGGCTTTCAACCAATTAAAAGCTGAGTTTGTCAATTACCCAATTTGAGCACAACCTAGACCAGTGGATGGGGAATAGTAAATTTACACCCTGGCACTCATGTCCCTTATGGAGAGAAGTAGCATATACATATCTGGCCCTCAGTGTCCTATTTAGGTACAGAACGTCATTATTCTTTGGTGAAAACTTGGCTAGGCTTAGAAAGGCAGCCAGAGTACTTAGCCTAGTAACAATCTGTGAATTTATGTATAAATAAAATACTATTATAAAAATGACGAAGGATTAAAATATCAGAACTGGCTGGTTTAATTGATGACATTTAAGTTTTTTATTTATTTAATATATGTATTTACTTTGCTACTGTTTCAGTTATAGTGATGAAAACAAAACAAAAGTAAGAATTAAGAAGGGGAAAAAAACACTGGTGCTGTCTTACACATTTTGGTTGAGTTAAAGACTGTACCACTAACATCAAACCAGACATTTTCATCTTCATCTTACACACAATAACTCTAAATATCCTATCCAGGCAGATTATTACGTAGGTATAACATTTAGAAGATGTAATGACACAGTGATGTAGCATTTGATTTTTCTTATTCCCTCCCAGTGTTTGATTCCCTGGCTTGGTTCCATCTTCTTTCTGTGTCCACATCAGTTTTTGCTGGGGTCTTCTGTTTCTTCCCACATCCCAAATACTAATGCCAAGAGCTGAACTGGCAAGCATTTAGATTGCCAGTAGGGGTGCATGCGTGTTTGTGTATACTCATATGTGCAGTGTGTGTATTGGTCTGCTGTCCTGAGCAGGTGTTCTGTGCCTTATGCATGTTGAATGCAGGAATAGGCTGTCTCTCCCACCCTCACCCTCAACAATCATGAGTAAAATAAAATAAGTGTCAAAAAATGAAGGAATGAAAAGTACTTTACAGGCTGTAGCTTTAAAGTTAGAAGTAATTTGCCTGGTGGATTCAGTCTGTTTTGAGACTTTTCACATTTTCTCATATGTCAGACTTTGTTGTTTTACAGCCTGCGTTTTTAGTAGTTTGCATAGAGATAACCATTGGCATAATTTCTTTGCTGCTGTGCATTTGTTTGTCTAAAATGTGTAACCATATTTATTCCATAAATGTAAATTAATGGTTAAGAGTGCTGAAGAAGAACATAGCAGACAGGTTCACTGCAAGACATTCTTTAAAAGGAAATCTACACTGTAATCTGCTTTACCTGATGATCAGTTTTTACCCTTTGGGCCCTCGAGCGGATGTGAAATGTATCATAATTTTGGAAATGAATCCATGATGTGTGGAATTCGAATGACTATGATAAAGGAAACATCACATGCAAATAAGTTGAAGGGAGAAGCATTGAAGAGAAGCAGAGTGATGAAGTAATGAAGTAGTTCTTGAAATACTAAATACAGTTCTGCAAGTTTTTTCGATCTTGGTTGCAGAGTTAAATATTTCACCTTTGAGCTGTCAGACTTTAAAATAAGTACTGTGACAGATAAGTCTCAAATATCCAGGTTTTCTGAGAATGTCCAGATTTTTGCAATAGATTTTTATTGTGCTCTGATTAAAATTTATGTTTTTCTGAATAATCATTGAGGACTGAAGTTACTAAATAATGATATATATTTGACTTTCAGACTTTATATCCTTCAGAAAATTCATGTTAGTGAAAACCTATTATTCTACTTTTTTAAATTTATAAGAGCAAGTTTTAAAATTTGTCCTGGATCTTTGGTCTTTGACCTCCCATTATTTTTGGCTTTGTCCAGATTTCTTGCACTTAGAAGTTGAGAGGTACAGAAGCCATGAAGAAATTACTTAATCTGCTGAAAAAGCTGCACTGATTGCATTAGACATTATACAAGACAAATATTTGTCAAATACCAAATGGTGGATTGTAACTGAACTGCAGAAGGAGTGACTGAAAATTTGTGCTCAATTAAATAAGGAAGCATGAGACATTTGGCAAGTAGAAATTATGGCAGTAATCCTTCAGTAGATTCACAGTGTTATACTACACAAGGTGTAGGCAATGTGTTTTTCCTGTTTGATTCCATTGTTCATGTTACTGCGTATGTGTAGTATTAACTGTACTGCATGATAACGCTGGGTACTTAACACTACATTACATTTCACATAAACAGGTTGTTGCTAATCTGTTAACATTGAATTTGTAGGAATATTGCTCTAATGTGGAAGTGGTGCAGCGGTAGCATGGTCGCTTCACAGCAAGAGGTTCCCCCGTTCGATTCTCAGCTGGAATGCCTTCTGTGTGGAGTCTGCATGTCCTCCCCACAGTCGAGTGGCATTTGAAAGACATGCGTGAATGGGCATGCCTTTGTTGAAGGTTGGGCGTCGAGCTGGCACCGTAAAAATCTACTGCCAATCATTAGCAGACCGGAGTTCCGCTGTGGCGACCCCTAACTGGGAAAAGCTGAAAGAAGAAGAAGAAAGAAGATGGAAGAACCGTATTTCAACTGCTGCAGTAATTTCCAATGATGTTCAGACGCTGTACAGCAGGCACGCTGACAGACTGAATAACAAAGCGCTGGGGCATGGTTATGGATCATCTCCAGATGACGTGATTTTCGGGAGGAGAGTACACTGGTGGACATATGAAACCCCATGAGCTACAGATGTTGGCTTCTGTCAGTTTTCAGGAATAGGTCAAATATGGGAAAAATTTAAATTTATTATCATCCTTTCAGAAGCATTATATATATACGCACACACACACACACACACACACACACACACACACACACATATAAAATGTGGAAGAAATATCATACATTAGAGTAGGGAAATAATGTGAGGAAGACAAAGGTGCTTGACTGGTGAAGGAGAGACTGGGAGATTAGGTGATGTGTCCAGAGGGAAAGCATTTGCAAATTGGCTTTAAGCTGAGATGATTTTTAAGCTGAGCATGAAATGATGGATACAACATGAGGTCATTAAGATTAGTAGGGAGGGATTCCCACAGTTTTGCGGCCGAGGATGAAGAAGGGATGGTTAGTGCAATGAAGCCTGGTTCAGGGAAATTGAAGAAGTGGACCAGAACAGTTAAGACTTCTTACATAATAACTAGGGGTCACCTGAATAGGTTGGAGGCAAGGGAAGAGCAGGAGCGTTCTTGAAGGAACTTGGAGAGTTGGGATCCAAGAAGCAGGTTGGTGTGTTGTCGGACAGGTAGCCATTTTACTTTATATAATATTCATTTCTAAGGGAGTAGGAGTTGAAACAACTGATAGAGTTGCTTATAGTTTGGATGGTGAAGTAGTTTTTCTTAGATGCTGCTGCAATCAGTGGAAATCCGTATTCATGATGTGCTAATAGATGTCTTTTGCCTATTATGACATTGTTGGTTGGTCTGGAGAGAAAGGAGGAAATTTTATAGGACCAAAACAGAAGGAAATGTATTTTCTTCTGTATTTGTTCTAGATGATGATGAAGGTTCAGTGTGAGCAAGCCACATCCCAAGGTATTTGAAAGAGATGACTTGATCAATGGGGTTGTCAAGATGGTCATGGATGAGAAGTGATTTGAGAATTTTTCTACCATTTAGGGGAAGCATCAAACAGCATTGCTTTAGTTTTGGAAGTGCTAAGCACTAGACTTTTGTTAGTAAGTTATTTTATAAGAGAAGAGAAGCCAGCTTGTAGTTATTGCGTGGCTGAGGAGGTCACGTTTGAATGAAATAAGACCATATCATTAACATAAAGTAAGAGAGAGAGGTACAGGAGGTCAAGTGGTAGTTTATTAATGAAAAAAAGAAGAGGAGCCAGAGTGGAGTCCTGAGGGACTCCGTTAAGGAGGGGGTGCAGGGAAGGTATTCAGAAAAAATGAGCAGAGAAGCACTGCTTGGGAAAACCATTTTTAAACCAGGGAGCAGTATCGGGCTAATTCCAATTTCAGTTAAGTGATCTAACAGAACACTATGTTCAGCCAGAGTGAAAGATCTGGTGAAGTCAATAAATATGGCTCTAGTGAAGAGGCCTTTGTCCATAGCCAGGATTATGTTTCACTAGGTATCCAGAGTGCTGTAAAAGTGCTCTTACCAGCCTAAAAGCCATGCTGATATTCTTAGGATCATAGGAGTTTACTAGGCTATTGACCCAGAGGTCATTTCAAGCCTAGCCAGTTCATCCCAATGTAATACCATAGAAATGTTAGTTAATACCCAAGATTGCATTTAGTAATGACTGCCCATGTCCAGGACAGTTGTGGGTGCTTTTCCTAGTAGGAATTTGTGGTGCCCCATCCACTCGTCCCTGGTTCCTTTTGAACAGTGTTATAGAGGTGCTCTGTTTCATATGAATAGGTAGCCTGTTCCAAAGATGCAGCATTGCTGGGAGATAAATCTGTCCCTCCAGCATGTCCTATTTAAGTCACAGGCCGTAACAGGTCCCTGGAACAGGTGGCCCTAGTCTCGTTTGATTTACGGATGTACAGCAAGTTCAGTAGGTTTGGGTCTGAGGTTGCTCTGTAAGCCAGGAATAAGTCTCCCCTAAGAAGTCTGTATGATACAGAGTTAAGTGACGGGACTTTAGTTGGTCTGTGTACGGCACATGCTGGAGTCCCTTGATCTTCTTTGTTAGAAACTTCTGAGGTCTCTCCGATTGCTGCAGGTGCTTTGTATAGTACATACTGAGTGTGGCATTATACTCATTTATGGGCCAGATTAGTGCTGAGTATAGAGGGGTTCTGACCTGTTTTGCTGTCAAGGTGATGCTTTTATTAATCAAGTGTGCTATGCAGAAAGCCTTCCTTACTACAGTAGACACATGGTGGGTCGAAGTTAAGGTCACAGTCAACTTATGAACCCAAGTCCCTTAGCACTTGATGAGTACTTATAATATTGTTGTTAATTTGATAGTGTGAAGGGACATTATTTTTACTGAAGGGAATGATGATGCATTTCTTTGCATTCAGTTTGAGACCGTGACTAAGACACAGTCGTTGGTCTGTGTAAAACCCTCCTGGAGTATACTGACATCATTTGGCGAGTCAGTAATTGCACCCAGTTTGCAGTTGTCTGCAAACTTGGTCAGTCACAACCCCTTAGTTTTTACCAGAACTTCTAAGAAGTATATACCAAGCAGTAGGGGGCCCAGCACTGACCCCAGTGACACCCTGCTGGTAACAGGTCTGCTGGCCGATGTGGAGTGTCTCACTTTAATAGTGTGTGTCTGTTTTGTGAGACAGTTAGCAACCCATCTTACAACACAGTTGAGGTATGCTGTGTGCACAGATTTGCCCTCACCAATAGCCCTGGTCACATTTTCGAAAAAATCCACAAGATTTAACAGGCAGGAGCTGCCCTTGACGAAGCTGAATTGGGTAGGAACCAGGGTTTGGCGGTCGCCTATATCTTTCTTTATGAGGTCCATAATGATACATTCCATGGCCTTACAGATGAGGCTAGTTAGGCTTATGGATCTGTAATTCGCCAGGTCTGTTGCTAGGCCACCTTTGTGGGGGGAATAACTGTTGCTGTTCACCATTCCGCAGAAACAAAGCCTGTGGTTAGACTGTGATTGAAAAGGGTACACAATGGTGATGCTAGTTCATGTTTTAGCCTGTTTAGAAGACAGTCTGGGATGCTGTCTGGTCCAATAAAGGCTGTGTTTTTTGCCTTAAACAAGGCTTTGATGACCTGTTCTTTAGATATGTAAGGTTTGAGGGGAAGTTTGGGGCAAGGTTTGTGATAGATTTGGAGGGGATGGGGGGGGGGGGATTTCACCAAACCTGTCTGCTAACAGGTTTGCTGTCTCTGTGGGGTTAGTATGTTTGATACTGTTGGTCACTTGTTCTGCACATGCTCGGGTCCTACTTTTTAGGCTACATACATAGCTGTAAAAGGTCTTATGGTTATCCTTGGCTGTGCTAGCTACGTTTTTCTAAGTGAGGCCCTTAGAGGATTTGACAAGTTGTCTTATTTGCCTGTTGAGGCTGAGGAGGGTGCTTTTCTATTGTTGGGGTCTTGCCCTTGTTTTCATGGACAGCAATTTTTGTGTTTAATATTGTAAAGTTTGTTGATGCTAGATGTCCATCATGGCAGCTTGTTTTTACTTGGGGCTCTGGCTTTGATTCTTTCTGGTACAGCCGAGTCTATACACTTATGCAAGTGATATACAGGGCTTTAGTATAAGCTTCGGTGTAATAACCACTTCCAGCTGGGGGTAGGGCCTGGAATGCATTTATACCTTCACCTAGGAGGGTATAGTTTGCCTTGGTGAAGTTTTTTAGTCTAATTTCGTCCTTTGTGAGTTCTGGTGTTAGTGTCAGCTTGAAGGTGACTGATTTGTGGTCAGATTTAACTAATGAGGGTCTGACAATTGCGGTAGTGCATCCGTTTGACATGTTAGTGGTGACCAGATCTAGTATGCCTGTTCCTCTTTTTGGGGTATGAACAATTTGATGTTCTTCGTGTTTCACTGTTGCAGTCATTACATTTGGGTAATCCTGCTGGCAGGTTGCCCTCAGCCGGCCTGAATTCCAAAGTCTTGGGTCCTGCATCGGCTGCTGTCTCCCCTTCCCTGATGTCAGGTTGTCAGGGGTATAAAAGAAGCAGCCAATGCCATTTTCTTCAGTCTTTCTTGCTGCGCTGTGCCTGAAGCAGAAGCAGTTCGCAAGTGCCGGTCGGCCGACTCCTGAAATTTTCGTGTTTGAGTTTCAGAACCAAAGTCTTCAATAAAGCTAAGTACCCTGTTGGGGAAACTTTTTTCTTGCTCCAGACCGATGTCAGAAAAAGTTAATAATTGCATTACTTGTGAAAAGCAAATACCTCGTAAGGATTTTCATTCTTACTGTATTCCTTGCCTAGGCCCTGATCACAGTGTTTCTGGTTGTCGGTTTTGTGCTAGACTTCACCAACGCACTATTAAGCGTCGGTATAATTTTGCTTTAAAGTATTTTGGTAGCCGGTTTAATTATCATAAAATGTCGTCGGATAGCCATCCGACTACCGGAGTTTACAAAAAATGCAAAGAAAAGGATAGAGAAAAACAACTGAGGTCCAAAACTGACGACGAAGCTTCTCCTAAGCCAGTCGCCGGTTCTCAGTGAGGTGCTTTTGCAGCCCCTGACACCCGCTACTTTAGAGTCGCAGGCCGCTACTGACTCCCATGTGGAGTCGGCCATGCCGCTGGATACTCAAAGTATTGGAGCCTCGGACGCTAATCCCTCAGATGGGTCCGGAGCCACTGAGCAGGTACTGGCTTCTGAGGTTGTATTCAGACCTCAACATCTGTACATTAAAATGACTTCATCTTCAAAGATAAAGACTAAAGCAGCTTCTAAAGCAAAGAAACAAACTCATGAGCCACATGTACAGGCCTCTATGCCCAAAAAACAGATGATCAAAATGGCCGAAGACCTGATTACCTTGATCAGGGGTTCCCATCCCCCTCCTGATAAGAGGCCTAGGCAAGACATTGACTATGAATCTTCATATCAGGTTTCTATTTATTCTGATTCCTCTTCTGATCAGGGATATTCTTTACCCCCTATGAGGATTCTGATGCTGAAGAATCTATACCTTCAGCATCCCCTCCTGAGGATTATTCCTTTGGGCAAACCTTGCATACCATGAAGGAGCATTTTTACTGGGAAAGCCAAGATTTTTCAGAATCAAAAAAGAGGCTCAGGGATTTCCTTTTACTACCACAGCACAGGCCTCTAGCCATTCCTCCTGTGTTAGACATTGTAGATTATGTGTTTTTGGAGTCTAGTTTGACCCCTGACTCCTTACCTCCAGCTCCTGTTAAGCCTGACCGATATTACAGGGTCCCTGACTCACACAAATTTCTTTTTAAAAACCCTGCTGCTGACCCAGAAACTATTTCACACGGTCCAAAGGGAGTTATGGTCTCAACAGCAAAAAACCCAACCACCTCTGACAGAGATTCCAGGGCACTGGTTAGATGAGGAAAAAAGGTTTACACATCTGCAACTTTGGCTATAAGAGCCTTAAACTGTCAGTTTCATATGCTCAAGTATCAGCAACATCTCATGGGATTGCTTAAACAGAAAATGATGTTAAATTCTCAATGAGCTGAAAACAAGGAAATGCAGGATTTATTGCATGCAGCTGAACAAGTTGGAAAGCATATTTTGCAATGTGATTTTGATTCTTTGCAGGCCTCCTGCAGGGCTGCAGTTACGGGTTCTGTAATTAGGAGGCATGCTTGGTTAAAGGAACAAAATCTACCTCATCATGTTAAAGTTAAGTTACTAGATGCACCTTTACAGCATGATACTTTGTTTGGTGTTAAGACAGAAGAGGTGTTAAAAAAAATGGAAGACAAAGCTAAATCTATGCAAAATGTTAAAGATTTTTTACAAGTACAGCCACCTAGGTTTAGTAGACACTGGCCTACAAAAAATTGGTTCTTTCCTGTGTCAGACAGACCTCAAAGGGGCAGATCCAAACGCCCTAGGGCCAGATCCCAGGCGCAAGGTTCTTACAGGTCAAAACAATGGGGTGTTTCCACCTCCAAAACTGGAGAAGATAAAGCAGAAACATACAGAAAGCAGTCCTAATGACTTTCCCTTGCCTGCAGCAAGCACTTATCTTCTGGCAGCACCCTTGGGGGGGAATTAGCACTTTTTGCTCAAAATTGGCACATTATAACCCAGGACAAGTGGGTTCTAAATATAGTGTCACAAGGCTACAAATTCCATTTCCATACCCTGCCAAAGGCAAACGGCTGGCCAGATCTGCCAAAAAACCAATGGGCAAAGGCACAAAAACAAGTTTCATCCCTCATGCACATGGGGACCATTCAGCAAGTACCAGAGCAAGAGAAGGGACAAGGATTTTACTCAATACTGTTCTTGGTACCCAGAAAGGACAAGGCCTGGAGGCCGATACTGGACCTATCTATTCTGAGCACATTCCTGGATATTCCAAAATTCAAAATGTTGACTTTGCAGCAGCTTCTGCCCATGCTGGGCAAGAACGCTTGGCTTGTGACTTTAGACCTAAAAGAGTCATACCTGCATGTTCCAATCAGACAGTCGTGCAGAAGATACCTCAGATTCAAGGCTGGTTCAATGCATTACCAATTCTCTGCACTGCCCATTGGCTTATCTACTGCGCCCAGGGTCTTTACAAAGTGCGTGGCACCAGTAATTGCATTCTGCAGACAAAGAGGAATAAAAATATATCCTTACTTGGATGACTGTCTAATTCAAGCAGAGAACAAGGACATTCTTCTTCAACATCTGGCATTTGTGAAAAGACTTCTATCATGCCTAGGGTACACAGTCAACGAAAAGAAATCAAAACTAGTACCCTCTCAAGAGATAACATTCCTGGGTGCAAGCTTGAATACAACTGCCCAGATGGTTTGTCTCACGCCAGACAAAGGCAACTGACTACCTATTTCAAAATGTTGGCAACAAAGGCCCAGTTATCTGCAAGAAAAATTCTGCAGGCTTTGGGCTTCATGGTATCCTGCATCCTACTAATTCCATATGCAAGACTGCATATGAGGAAACTTCAATGGTACCTAAAAAGTGTTTGGACTCAACATTGCCACAGCCTGGAAACAATGATTACTGTCATTCCCTGCCTGCAGGAGTTTTGATGGTGGGCAAAGGCTTGTCACCAGAACAAGGAACAGCCATTCACATTACCCCCAACCAGGCAGACACGAACAACGGATGCATCAGATTATGCCTGGGGGGCCCACACGGCAGGAAGATGCATTCAGGGCACATGGACCTCAAACCAAATGCATCTACATATCAATCAAAAAGAGATGCTAGCTGTTCAAAATGTCCTGACAGCCTTCAAGGACGTACTTCATCCGGGACAACTACTGATAAAGACAGACAACACCACGGTCATGTGGTATATAAACAAGCAGGGGGGCACACATTATTATCCCCTTTGCAGACTAGCCATGACATTGTGGAACACAGCTTTGACTTACCAAGTACATCTGCAGGCACAATTCCTGCCAGGAAAGGAAAATACTCTGGCAGACGAACTAAGCAGAAACCTCTCCTCACGAGTGGCAGCTGGATCCACAAGTCTTCAGCATAATAACAAGGAAATGGGGATGCCCGGACATAGATCTATTTGCCTCCCCCCACAACTACCAACTAAAAAGATTCTGCACAAGGTCTTATCACAGACAAGCATGGAAAGTGGATGCCCTATCTTTCAGCTGGAAAAACCTATCAGTATATGCCTTTCCTCCCCAAGGTGCTCATAAAGGTCACACAGGAGAAGCCAAAGATGATATTAATTGCCCCAGACTGGCCACGCCAGTACTGGTATCCAATCCTAAGGAACTTGTCTCTATGCCCAACTTGGACCTTACCTCAATTACCTCGCCTACTATCCCAGCAAAACAATCAGATCCTGCACAGCCAACTCAGGACATTAAACCTGGCAGCATGGCAGATAATGTAGTCATACAAAAAAACACTTCTCAGTAAAGCTGTGATGGATGTCATTCTGAAAGCCAGAAGGCCTAGTACTAGAAAGTCTTATGCTGGAAAATGGAAGAGATTCTCTGCTTGGAAGCAGGCACAAGGAACTGATACAACTGTACCAAATATTCCTCAGATTTTGCAATACTTAACTGAGATGCTGGACAAAGTCCTATCTTTTTCTTCAATTAAAATTCATGCCTCTGCCATTTTGGCTCATCACAATACAGAGCCACCAATTTTTTCTCATCCCTTATTAAAGCAGTACCTCAGAGGAGCCAAAAATGTAAGTGGTGTCCAGTGTGGCTCTTAACCAAACTATTCATCTGCCCACCTTTATCCAAATCCACAGAACAAGGGGGAGATAATTCTGCACTCTTTGGACGTACACAGACACCTTAGATTCTACTTGGACAGAACCAAAGCTTTCAGGAAGACAGAGCAATTACTAGTGGCATATGCTGCAGGATCACAAGGAAAGGCTATCTCAAAGCAAACTATTTCTAAGTGGATAGGCCACTGCATTCGTTTCTGCTATTTACACCATGGCAAGCCAGTGCCTAAGGGCATTAGGCCACATTCCACCAGAGCTGCAGCCACTTCAGCAGCCTTTCTCAGGGGAGTACCAACCAGAGAGATTTTAGAGGTGGCTACTTGAAGTTCAGTGCACACCTTTACAAAGCATTATCATCTGCCGCTCTACTTTAAATCCAGGGCAGGCTTTGCCACTGCAGTTCTACAGGGCCTCATAGCCGCTCCTAATGCTGTTTAGCTCCAGCCTCCCAACCATAGCTTTGGGACTGTACCTAAATGTAATGACTGCAACAGTGAAATACGAAGAACATAGTACAGTTGTGTACACTTACCATAAATGTAGATGTTCGAGTGTATTCACTGTTGCAGTCTAGGTTACCCACTCGCCATCCCCCTTTTTTCTATGGCTCTTATCTTTCCTTCTCTGATTTATACAACCTATGTGGTGTATTTGCTTATAGATGAAGGTAAAATTTGTATTGGTACATTTACTGATATATATAGAAAGTTTGGCTAACCTTTTAGGGGGCACCTGACATCTGGGGCAAGAAAAACTGAAGAAAATGGCGTTGGCTGCTTCTTTTATACCCCTGACGACCTGACGTCAGGGAAGGGGCGACAGCAGCCGACACAGGACACAAGACTTTGGAATTCAGGCTGGCTGAGGGCAACTTGCCAACAGGATTACCCAAATGTAATGACTGCAACAGTGAATACACTCGAACATCTACATTTATGGTAAGTGTACACAACTGTACTTTCCAGGGCATTTGAGTTAACAAAGTCAAGGAACTTTTGCACTAGCAGGTTAGGGCTAGCATAGGTTTCCCATTTGATGGTAGGATAATTGAAATCTCCCCATAACCAGAGTGTTCAGTAATATTTGGATTGCCTCCAGCTTGGTCAAGCAGCAAGGTTTGTCGACCATGGCTTCCTAGGCTGACAGGAACTGGATCCCCTTTGAATGACACCAAAAACTCAGACAATTATTGAAATCAATCATTTTTTGTTTATACTGTGGCATAATTTTAGGTGAGGGTAGTATGCTGCTCAAGGCTAGGGACATACCTGTCTGGGACATGTACTCAGAGAGCTCAATCATGTTTTTCTTCATATATTCCAGAGAGGTACATCTTAGGTCATTCACTCTACCATGAAGTATGACACAGTCATAATGGTACTTGTTGCTGAGAGACCTGAGTACATGCGTGATCTGACAAATCCTGGCACTAGACAGACAGCTGACTGTGACTGTCTCCTTGTCCACTCTGGTGAGTGGGACATCAGTGTGTCTCACTGTTGAGTCTCCAATGACTAGAAAATTTGATTTTTAAGTGTTACTCCTTATGGACTTGGTAGGTGAGACACTGGTGTTGCTGTGTGTCATGGGTGCTGTGGGAACTGTTAGTTTTAGCAGTCTTGTGGTTTGGAAGTCTTTGATGTCTCTGTAGGTTTTTTGAGAGAACCTCTGAGTATGTTAATTTTTTATGATGGATGCATACTATGTGTATGAGTAGTGGTACTATGTGCATGTGTAGTGGTGAGTGGGTTGACAATCTCTTCCGTATTACTGTTTTGAGTGTGAGTGAGCATAGATTCAAGGTTCTTGGTGCAGATACATCTCTCACACTCTGTGAGATATTAGTAGAGGGTTGTCAGTGTACATGAGGCAATTGCTACACTGCCTCAAGAGACCCAGTTCAACAACATTGGCAAGAGAAACCAGGGTGGTCCAATTGTCCATAATGCTTGGTTGAAGATTGTTGTCACTAGGGGGGCTTTTCAGGATCAGTCAAGAAGGAGCTCAGAGGATGGATGTTTCTGCCTGAGTTTTTTATTTATTTATTGTTTTGGTAATTTAATAGGTTTCAGCTCACTAGCAGTATTTCTTTGACTGGAAAAGACTAAAGATGAGGGCTACACTAATGTACTACAGCTGTAACTAAGGGGAAAACTGTTGAATTAATCTGTCTGACTATGGTGCACAATTGCACGTCAGTGGGCGATGCTATGCTATGCTCAAACAAACAGAACCCTGCTCAAATGCAGAGCTTAAATACCAGAAGCTAAACACTTAAAAAAAAACTTTAAAAAGGTTCAAAAGGACCAATGAGGATGCTTATTCTAAGCCCTACACCAAGCACCCTTCACCAGCAGACAGGTTCCAATCAGCACAATCCTCTTAACAGAGTGCAGAAAGCCCCCTTCCAATCCAAAATGGCCTGGAAAACTTGCTCAGAACAAACCGCCACTACAAACAAACCCAGATGCCGCAAATATGTATCTGGACTATGCTACACCTACTAGCTGCCCTAATTTCTGCAGGAACCACTAGAGAATGTTTAACAGAGCAGAAAATAGCAATGAGACACTAAAAAACATTTAAAACAGCAGAACGTCAGCGAGGAGACTCTAAATAATGTTTTAAACAGCTAACAGATCAGTTACTATAACACTGCTTGGAGGTAAAACCAGAACAAGCAGAACAGATTGCTTTGCAGCAGTGGCATACCAGCAAATACTTAAAACAGTGAAATTAGCAAAAAGAGTTTAGTAAACTGTGAAAACAACCATACCATTCGATTTAACAGGCACAGTAAGGCAGGCAACTGTAGTACAACAGTGTAGATTAGTACCAGTATATAAATCAGTATTAAAATAGGCAGCAGACAATAAAAAGTTGCAATAGATAGTATAAATAAGCAAAAAAACCCCCCAAAAAAACAGGCAACTTGTGTTGTTTTTGGAAGCTCAGAAGCCTCTAGTCATCTGGTATCTCAGCTCAGATTAGTAGTCGATGTTGAAATGCTTATTCTTGGGTCTTCCTGCCATGCAGAAACCAATGACTGGTATCATCCGTAAACAACAGCCATCCAAAGACTGGTGTCTAGATGTCAGGATATAAGAAGGGAGTCTGTCAGCACCATGTGCAGTTTTTTTTCTAGCCCTGCAGTTCAGTGGGTTTCACGTGTGTTAAAAACACTTAAAGTCCATTGGTCAGCTTGATTTTCCAGTGTGTCTCCTACTTCCATTCAAATAAGTACCCCGTTGGGGATTTTCCTCTACTAATTTAACATTTAAATAGTCTAACAATTGCTAGAAATGTGGGAACCAAATCCCTCATAAAGATATTTATTTGTTTTGTCTGTTCTACTTGGGGCCTCAGCATGACATCTCTAATTGTCCTGACTGTGCAAATTCTGTGCAAAAACCCTCAAATGTAGGTCTGAAGTATTAACTGTCCAAATGGAGTGTTCATCTTCGTTTTCCCTGGTGGCGTCACTACCCACTGCTATCACCAGGTCTTTGGCAACACCAGTTTATGCTAGAGTCATTCCAAAGAAATGGAAAGACAAAAAGACCAAGGACTCTTTTCAGAGAAAGCTCCGGCTCTAGTCCCTAAGTTGACCGACATAGGAGAGATGCCTTTGCAGACCCCTGGTCTTACGACTCCTAGGCCTGAACCCTGTGGAGTGACCCCTTGGGAGGTGTCCATGGTTTCTGGCCTACCTGCCACTGTTATCACAACACAGACTTTGGTCGGTCAGAGATTGATCAGCAGGCCCCAGCTTCTGACGTTCACACTGTAGGTCTCGAGGGAGACACATTGTCTACCTCAGCTATTGAAACCATAACCAAAATCGCTGTTGGATGACTGCAACCTTAGGTCATCCCTTCTAAACAGACATCTAAATTGAAGTGAACCACTTTCTTTTCTTCACCCCCACCTTCTGCCACCTCTTCTCAGGCTGAAGCTCAAGCTCTTGTAAAAATAGCACAGGAACTCGTGGCTTTCATGAAATCCAGGGAGCCCTTTCACATCTGTGCTACCGAAGCCTCCCCATCCAAAAGAAGCAGGGAGGTGGTCTTTCTGGAAGATTTAGATTCCTACTTAGAGGATAAAGAGGAGCTGTCCTACTTTGTGCACCTGCCACCACAAACGTATCCAGATTCAGATGATGATGACACCCTCTCTTTCACCTCCCCCCAAGGACCTCTCTTTCAGCAAACCCTTCATAGAATGAAGGGAGCTTTCAGTTGGGAAAACAAACAGTTCTCACAAGCTTAACCCATTACAGGCCACTTTTCCCAGGCCACTGGCTATTTCTCCTGTACACATAGTACTAAAGGATGTCTTTGAAGATATTGCGTTACATCCCGATTCTTTACCACCTGCTCCTAGGAAGCAGACAGGTTTTAAAGAGTGCTTGAATCTCACCAGCACCTTTACAAAAACCAAGTCTCACCCCTCAGTAGTCTACACTGAATACCACAAAAGGTGTACCTAGGGGGCCATCTAGACATCCCTCTCCTAATCATAGGTAAAGTAGAATGTTAGACAGATTTGGCAGGGGAGAATGCTTATACCTATGCCACCCTTGTAATGAGAGTACTGAATTGCCAATTCATATGCTAAAGTATTGAATATCTCCAGGACAAAATTCTAGTTAAGGTCAACTACTGTGGATAGAACTTTATCCAAGGAAATTCAGGAGATGGCAAAAAAGCTTTACAAGTCTCCAGGCACTAATTGGTTCATAGTTGTATACTAGGCTAACAACCACTAGGGCCCTTAAAAGCCTAGCCTTGCAACCCAAATATGACCCACAAAATTGATTTATATTTGATTTGTAGGAGGTGATTTACTAACTGCTTTTGTCCCACAGAGACATAGGAGCCAGACCAGGGGTGAATTTCTGCTTACCCATCCTTTGGTCAAAGTTGCTGTTAAATAAGGATAGGGAAGAACTCTGCTTCACATGGATGGGTAACCTATTCCAGAGAATGGGAATTCTCTGAGAAATACGTCCGCCTCTCCTACATGTCCTGTTTATGTTGCAAGCAAAGTCTAGGTCTTTTACTGTACTAGTTCTGATACTGTTTGTTTTGTGGATGTGCAAATGATTCATCAAAACAGGGTCCAGGGATGCCTTGTATACCAGGCAAAGACCAACTCTCAGAAGTCTGTATGATACCAATAAACGACAAGGGGCTTTGAGGTGATCAGCTTGGGACATTATGTTTACTCCCTGTACTCCTTTTGTAAGGAACCTTTGTGGACGTTTCCAGTTGCTGCATGTGTTTGGTCATGTACTTACTGAAGGGGGCATTATACTCTCTGATGGGTCTGATGAGGGCTGAATACAGTGATATGTTGACGTCTGTGGACTTAGATGCCATGCCAATGCGTATAAGTTGAGCAACATAGAATTCTTACTAACTTGGACACATGGTGAAGGCTAGGTTACTATCTGCATGATGTTCATCGTGTTACACTGCTGCAGTCATTACACTTGGGTTATCCTGCCATCAGGCGGTCCCGCAGTCGGCCAGAGTTCCAAAGTCTTGGTCCGGCGTCGGTTGCTGTCTCCTCCTCCCTGACGTCAGTGCGACAGGGTTATATAAGATGCAGCCGACGCCATTTTCTTCAGTCTTTCTTGCCACGCAGTGCCCGAAGCAGAAGCAGTTCGCAAGTGCCGGTTGGCCGACTCCTGAGATTTTCATTCCGAATCCAGAACCGAAGTCTTCTAAAAAAGCTAAGTACCCCGTTGGGGAAACTTTTTCTTGCCTCAGACCGATGTCAGTAAAAGTTAATAAGTGTATTTCTTGTGGGAAGCAAATACCTCATAAGGATTTCCACTCCTATTGTATTCCATGCCTAGGCCCTGACCACGACGTCACTGGTTGTCGGTTTTGTGCTAGGTTTAACAAGCGCACTATTAAACGTCGGTTTGATTTTGCCCGACATTATTTTGGCAGAAAATTCAGTTACACCATGCCGTCGGAAATTCCGATGACCGCAATGTATAAAAAGCACAAGGACAGGCATTCGAGGCCCAAAACTGATGAGGAGGCCTCTTCTAGGCCGGTCGCCGGTTCTCCGGTTTTCAGCGAGGCGCCTACGCAGCCCCTGACAACCACTTCCACAGAACCACAGACCGCCTCCGACTCCCACGTGGAGCTGGCTGGGCCTTTGGACATACTAGGTTTTCAGCTTTCCGATCCTAACCCTACAGAGGAAACCGAAGTAGCTGAGCAATCCACAGCTACAGAGGGTGTTTTCAGACCTACCCAGTTAACCATTAAACCCTCTGATAAGTCTAAGCCCCCCTTAAAAGCAAAGAAACAGACACAGCTCTCTCCAGGACAGGCTTCCATGCCTAAGAAACAAATGCTAAAAATGGCCGAGGACCTAATCACCCTGATCAGGGGGTCCCATCCACCTCCTGATAAAAGGCCCAGACAGGATGCAGACTATGAATCTTCTGACTAGGTGTCCATTTCCTCAGACTCTTCCTCGGACCTAGGATATTCTTTACCCCCTTATGAGGATTCTGATGCTGAGGAATCAATTCCATCAGCCTCTCCGCATGAGGATTACTCCTTTGGGGAGACCTTACATACCATGAGGGAACATTTCCATTGGGAAGGCCAGGATTACTCATAATCCAAGAAAAAGCTCAGAGACTTCCTTTTATTGCCTCAACACAGACCCCTTGCAATCCCGCCAGTTTTAGATATTGTGGATGATGTGTACACTGAATCCAGTTTAAACCCTGACTCCTTGCCCCCAGCCCCAGTTAAACCTGATAGATATTACAGAGTGCCTGTCTCTCACAAATTTCTGTACAAAAGCCCTGTTGCTGACCTTGAAACTATTTCTCAGGGACCCAAAGAGATTAAGGCCTCATCAGCAAAAAACCCAGTTCCCTCTGACAGAGATTCCAGAGCATTAGACAGATGGGGAAAGAAGGTATATACGTCTGCAACTTTAGCAATGAGAGCCTTGAACTGCCAGTTTCACATGCTAAAATGTCAGCAATTTCCGATGTCTCAGTTGAAACAAAAGATGCTTCCAGGTTCAGATCCTCCTAACCTTAAAGAAATGCAGGAATTATTGCATGCAGCTGAACAAGTGGGAAAACATACTTTGCAATGTGGGTTTGATTCATTAGAGGCCTCCTGTAGAGCAGCAGTTACAGGCTCTGTCATTAGAAGGCATGCTTGGTTAAAAGAACATGCGTTACCAGATCATGTTAAGGTCAAATTATTGGATGCACCTTTGCAGCGGGATGTACTGTTTGGAGTTAAGGCAGAGGAGGTATTAAAGAAGATGGAGGATAAGGCAAAATCTATGCAAACTGTGAAAGATTTTTTACAGGTTCAGCCTCCTCCTTTTAGCAGAAATTGGCCAACAAAGAATTGGTCCTTTCCAGTCACAAATAGACCTCAAAGGGGCAGATACAGACGTCCAAGAGGTAGAGGTCAGACACAAGACCCTTACAGACCTCGACAATGGAGTACACCAGGCCAGAAAGAAGGGGAGGACAGGCCTCAACCTTATAAAAAGCAGCCTCAATGATTTTCCACTGCAGCTGCCAAACAGCTCTCTCTTGGCAGCCCCCTTAGGAGGAAAACTGGCACTTTTCTATCACAACTGGCATTGCATCACCAAAAACAAATGGGTTCTCAACATTGTATCTCAAGGTTACAGGTTCCACTTTCTCACACTGCTAAGGCTAAAAGGAATGCCAAATCTGCCACTAAATCAATGGGCAGAGGCTAAAAAAACAAATTACAGCACTCATGGACATGAGAGCTATTCAAAAGGTACTATCACAGGAACAAGGATTTTACTCAAGACTCTTTCTGGTTCCCAGAAAGGACAAAGCCTGGAGACCCATTCTGGACCTTTCTACACTAAACACTTACCTGGATGTACCGAAATTCAAGATGTTGACACTACAGCAGCTTCTTTCCATGCTGGGCAAGAAAGCTTGGCTCGTGATGTTGGACCTCAAAGAGGCATACCTGCATGTCCCTATCAGACAAAACTGCAGAAGATACCTCAGATTTCTAGCTGGTTCAATGCACAATCAATTCTCTGCACTGCCCTTTGGCTTATCTACTGCGCCTAGGGTCTTCACAAAGTGCCTGGCACCAGTAATTGCATTTTGCAGGCAAAAAGGAATTCAAATTTATCCATACCTGGACGACTGCCTGATTCAAGCAGAGAGCAAGGAGATTCTACTAAAGCATCTGGCGTATGTAAAAAAGTTATTAAGTTGCCTGGGGTACACAGTAAATGAAAAGAAATCAAAACTAGTGCCCTCACAACAGATAATATTCCTGGGTGCCAGCTTGAACACAACGGCCCAGATGGCTTATCTCAAGCCAGACAAGCAAGGACAACTGACTCAATATTTTCATTTAATGGCAACAAAGACCCAACTCCCTGCAAGAAAAATTCTGCAGGCCTTGGGCTACATGGCATCTTGCATACTACTAATTCCATATGCCAGACTGCATATGAGGAAACTACAGTGGTACCTAAAGAGCGTATAGTCTCAACACTGTCAAAGTTTGGAAACAGATATACCACTAATTCCTTGCCTACAACAGGAGTTTCGATGGTGGGCACAAGCTTGTCACCTCAACAAGGGACAGCCTTTTACTCAACCCACAGCCAGGCAGACACTGACAACAGATGCATCGGATTATGCCTGGGGAGCACACATGGCAGGAAAATGTATCCAGGACGAGTGGCCCACAGAGCAAAGACATCTCCACACCAATCAAAAAGAGATGCTAGCTGTACAAAATGCTATTATAGCTTTCAAGGACCTGCTGCATCCAGGACAATTACTACTAAAGACAGACAACATCACAGTTATGTGGTACATAAACAAGCAAGGGGGCACACACTCCTACCCCCTCTGCAGACAAGCCATGACCTTGTGGAACACAGCTCTAAACTACCAAATTCATCTGCAAGCACAATTCCTGCCAGGACAGAAAAACACACTGGCAGACGACCTAAGCAGAAACATTATGGACCCACACGAATGGGAACTGAAACCACAAATATTCAGAATGATAACACAAAAATGGTGGAGCCCGGACATAGATCTGTTTGCTTCCCCAAAGAACTGCCAATTACAGAAATTCTGCACAAGGAGCTACCATCCACAAGCATGGAAAGTGGATGCCCTCTCATTCAGCTGGAAAAAACTACAAGTATACGCTTTCCCTCCGTTACCTCTCCTTCCAAAGGTACTCAGAAAAGCCAGGCAGGAAGAGCCAAAAATGATCCTGATTGCACCAGACTGGCCACGGCAGCACTGGTACCCAATCTTAAAGAACTTAGCACAAGAACCACCCTGGATTTTGCCTCAAATCCCAGAGTTGCTGACACAGCACAACAATCAGATACTTCACAGCCAGCTAAAGACCCTAAATCTAGCTGCATGGAAAATTCCTTAGTCAAGCAAGCAATGCCTCTCTCCAAAGCTGTTATGGATGTCATTCTGGAGGCCAGACGTCCTAGCACCAGGAAAGCATACTCGGATAAATGGAAGAGATTCTGTGCCTGGAACCAAGCGCACAGCCTTGACCCTCTTGTCCCAAACATTGCTCAGATACTGCAATACTTAACTGAGATGCTGGACAAGGGCCTCTCTTTTTCATCCATCAACATCCACGCCTCAGCTATCTCTGCTCATTACAACACGGATCCACCAATTTTTTCTAATCCTTTGCTCAAACAGTACCTCAGAGGGGCTAAAAACATAAGACCGCCCCGTAGAGCACCTACACCAACTTGGGACCTCAACTTTGTTTTGGAAAAATTAACTTTACCTCCTTTTGAGCCAGCTAACACAGCAGAATTAAAATACATCTCTTGGAAAACTGCTCTGCTACTGGCAATAACATCAGCACGAAGAGTTTCAGAATTACAGGCACTAATGGCAGTGGAACCTTTCCTCATCTTCCACCAGGACAGGGTGTCTTTAAGAACTAACCCTACGTTTATGCCAAAGGTGGTATCAAGTGTGGCTCTAAACCAAACTATTCACTTGCCAATTTTTTATCCAAAACCACAGAACAAAGGGGAGAGACTACTACATTCTTTGGACATTCACAGACAGTTACGCTTCTACTTGGACAAAACCAAAGCTTTCAGAAAATCTGAGCAATTATTGGTAGCATACGCTACAGGAGCACAGGGAAAAAACATCAAAGCAGACTATTTCAAAATGGATAGGACACTGTATACGTTTCTGCTATACCCACCATGGGAAACCTGTATCTAGCAGCATTAGATCTCACTCCACCAGGGCAACAGCCACTTCAACTGCCTACCTCAGAGGAGTACCTACCAAGGATATTTTGGAAGCAGCAACATGGAGTTCTGTGCATACCTTCACCAAACATTACCATTTGCCTTTATACTCTAAATCCAGAGCTGGCTTCACCACTGCTGTATGCAGGGCCTTATAGCCACCCCTAATGCCTTATAGATCCAGCCTCCCTACCTCAGCTTTGGGATTCCACCCAAGTGTAATGACTGCAGCAGTGTAACACGATGAACATAGTACAGTTTTGTACCTGCCATAAATGTAGATGTTCGAGTGTAAACACTGCTGCAGTCCAGGTTACCCTCCCTCCTTCCCCTCTTACTTTCTGGTACTTATCTAGGTCATCTACCCTTTATTACCTATGGGGGGTATTTGCTGGTAACTAAAAATGGTTGTTTGCTTTTCTTTTGTATATTTTACTAGCAGTTTGAATTGCCTACCTATTTGGGGGCACCTGACATCTGGGGCAAGAAAAACTGAAGAAAATGGCGTCGGCTGCATCTTATATACTCCTGTCGCACTGACGTCAGGGAGGAGGCGATAGCAACCGGCACCGGACCAAGGCTTTGGAACTCTGTCCGACTGCGGGACCGCCTGATGGTAGGATAACCCAAGTGTAATAACTGCAGCAGTGTTTACACTCAAACATCTACATTTATGGCAGGAACAAAACTGTACTTTATCAATAATTCCCCAATGTACTAAAATCCTTCTATGAGGAGACATTCACCCTAATCTTGACCCCACCTATTGCAGTGAACATCAAGATGGTTCTATTCAACAAACTTCTGTAACTCTGCAGTGGTCAACCCCCAACCCCATGAATAACTTTTGCTGCCATAAATGTTAGAAGCATAAGAAATAAAATTGCTGAACTACATGTCCAGATTACCCAGCATAAGCCTGATATTCCTACAGTAACTGAAACTCGACTTAATACCATAGGTTCATAGGTATGTATTAGGCTAATGGCCCTGGGGCCTTTACAAGCCTAGCCATAGGATTATCCTGTCATAGTGCCACCCGACCTTAGTTCCCAGTGCCTCTGTCGAGTAGAGCCACTGGTGATTTCCCCAGGGTGAATTTTTTGTTTCCCATCCACTTATCAAGATTTCTCTTGATGAGGGTCAGCGAGGTGCTCTGCTTGACATGTATGGGAAGTCTGTTCCATAGCATGAGGAGTCTCTGGGTTATGAACCTGTCCCTCCAGCATGTTCTGTTAATTGGGGTAATGAGGTTGAGGTCTCTGGAGCATGTGGTGCGGAGGAATTGGGATTTCTTTAGATGTAGCTCAGACATGGCTTTGTAAGTCAAGCAGAGATCGCCTCTAAGTAGGTGATATGAGACAGAGAATAGTTGGAGATTTTTGAGTCTGTCCATGTAGGGCAAGTGTTTAAGGCCTAAGATCCTCTCTGTGAGGTACTTTTTCGGCCTCTCCAGTTGTTGCAGGTGTCTAGTGAGTTGCATGCCAAATGGGGCAAATGATTGGCCTAATGAGGGAAGAGTAGAGGGAGACAATGACCTCTTTCTTCCTGGATGCAAAACTCTTGGCAATGAGATGTGCCACATAGGACTTTCTGACCACAGTGGCAATGTGGTGATCAAAAGAGAGGTTTCTGTCAACCTATGTTCCCAGATCTCTTATAACATCTTCTGTGTTCAGTTGACTATCATCAGTGTGGTAATGCATGGGAACTGTTTTTTTCCCAAAGGGGATGATGACACATTTTTTAGCACTGAGCTTAAGGCCATGGTTCTGACACCAGTCGTTGGTCACAGTGAGGCCATTCTGTAGGATGTCAACATCACTTGAGGAGTTAATAGCTCCCAACTTGCAATCATCTGTGAACTTTGTCAGCCGGAGTCCATTCATGTTGGCCAGGACTGCAGAGAAGTATATACCAAATAGGAGAGGACCCAGGACCAAACCCTGTGGGACTCCACTTGTGACTAATCAGCAGTCTGACTTGGGAGTCAGCTACTTTCACACTGTGGGCTCTATCTGTGAGCCAGGTTGCAACCCACCTAGTGATATAGGGGTTGATGCCAAGTTTAGTGAGTTTTTCTATGATTCCTGAGTGGGGAATGGTATCATAAGCCTTTGCCAGATCAAGGTAGGCTGTATGAACCACCTTGCCTTCATCCACAGCTCTGGTGACTGACTCAAAGAAGTCACCCGAGTTGAGCAGGCATGATCTACCCTTCACAAAACCAAATTGTGTGGGATGCAGAGTTTGGAGATTCCCTATATCCCTGTTTATTAGGTCCATGATGATGCGTTCCATAGCTTTGCATATCAGACTCGTCAGGCTAATGGGGCGATAGTTGCCATGGTCTGTAGTCACTCCTCCTTTGTGGAGAGGGATAACTGTAGCAGTGTGCCATTCAGCAGGGACAAAGCCTGAGGTGAGGCTATGATTGAACAGAGCACACAGGTGAGGTGCCAGTTCACTCTGTAGTTCATGTAGAACACAACCAGGGATATTGTCAGGTCCCATAGAAGCTGTATTCCTGGCCTTGGACAGTGCTGTTTTAACCTGTGCAGCAATAATACTGGGTGCCAGACAATCTACTGGCATTGTGATTGGTCCGGGGGGAGGGGGGGTAAAGTTGGCACTGAATCTGTCAGCCAGTATACTGGCAATATCTATTGGCTCGGTATAGGATTTACCATTGTGTAGTAGCTCAGAGCAATTCTGGTTATTGCTGTGGAGATTCTTTACATAACTATAGAAGGCCTTGTGGTTGTCTTTACTATCTTCTGCAATTCTGTTTTCATACCTAGCTTTAGAGGATTTGATGAGGGATCTCAACATTTTCTTGAGGCAGATAAGGGAGTTTTTCCAGTCTTGGGACTTCACCTTATTCCTCATCAGTTTCTGCCTTCTGTTGTAGAGTTTGTTTATGGCAGGGGACCACCAGATTGGCTTCCTTTTTTTGGAGGAGTGTGTCTTGGTTCTATTGGGTATGGCGAGATCCATGCATTTGTGTGTTCGTACAGTGCATTGGTGTATGATTCTGCAGTCACGCAACTATTCTCTATTTGCATGGGTGCCGTGAAGTTAGCCACCTCTGTTTTTAGGATCCCAAAGTTAGCTTTGGAGAAGTTTTTCATGGTGGTTACATTTGCTTGGGGGGGGGGGTGGATTTCCAAGGTGATTAGTTTGTGGTCGTATCTAACCAGGGAGGAGCTGACTATTGGTGTAGAGCAACGGTCGCCCATGTTACTAATGACCAGATCAAGGATGTTGCTACCTCTAGTGGGGGTAAGAATGAGCTGGTCCAGGGCATTGGAATTAATGAACTCCAGGAAACGTTGGGCAAGTGTATTGGCACATGAGTAGTTTACCCAGTTAATGGAGGGGTAGTTGAAGTTGCCTAGTAAGAGAGTGTTAGGTTGGACCCTAATATTCTCCAGGATGCTTAGGAACGTGGAGTGCAAGTCTTGGGACATGGTTGGGGACCTATAGCAGGCTGTGACCTGAATCACTGTCTTACCCAATGTTAGCTGCACTGAAGTATCTTTGATGCATTATGTTGGGCTACCAGTTTGGAGGTGTGTGCATCCTTTATGAATATGGAGACACCACCGCCTTTGGAGCTTCGGTCGAAGTTCTTGGGCCGAAAGGTGTGGAATGAGTTATAGCCTGGTAGTACAGGGGTGCTTTCTGCTGCCTTGAACCAGGTCTCTGTTACAGCACAAATGTCGTCGTTCTCTGTTTTTAAGGAGTGCCTCGAACGAGTGCATTCTGAGATTTAGACTTCTAGCATTGAGCAGCATAACTCTCAGATTGCATTTGTTTGTAGCTGTTATGGTGGTAATTTGATCTTTGGAACACCGCCTAAAAAAGGCAGCCTTTGTCAGTATCCGGAAGCCCAGCTGTGACAGATGTAGGCAATCTCTGGCAAAGCATCGAGGTCTGTCAATTATGTCATCCCCAGGCAGACAGATATTGGATCCCCTTAGAATGACACCAGAAACTTAGCCAATTGTTGAAATCAATCATTTTCTGCTTGTACTGTGGTATCAGTCTGGGTGATGGTAGGATGGTACTCAGGGCTAGGGTCATACCCGCCTGGGCTACATAATCTGAGACCTTCTCTATGTCTCTTTTCATGTAGTCCAGGAAGGTACATCTCATGTCATTCACACCCACATGTACAATGACAGAGTCATATTTGTGTCTGTTGTTTAGCGACCTGAGTGCATGCGTTATGTGTCTGATCCTGGCACCTGACAGGCAGCTGACTGTTACTTTCTCCTTATTCAACCTAGTGAGTGGGACATCAGTGTGCCTCACTATTGAGTCACCTATGACTAGCGTGTTGGGCATGCTGTTTTGCCTTAGGAGCTCACTGTTTAGGAGAGTTGTGCGTCTCGTGATTAGTGTTGTGTTGTGGTGGTTGAGTGCATTTCTGCCTTGGAGGGCTCTGCTGCTTGGGTAGATTTCTACTGAGAGCCTCCTCGAAGGTGGGTGTGTGATTTGTGTTTTTATGTGAAGAAGGCAGTGCTGGTGTGTGTTCCGGAGGGCTATGTGTTCCATGTGGTGTGGTGCAAGTGTTGACCTTCTCCTCTTGACTAGCTATTCCAGTCTTGGCTGGAGAGTGCATGGCTTCCAGTTTGGATATATAAGTGCATCTCTCGCAAATCTGAGTGTTGGAAGGTAAGAGGAGATGGTTCAGCATAAACAACTCCGAAATTATACCTCCTGGCTATATATCCTCATCTGTAATGACTATATAAAGAGGAAAGGTGGTAGTATTGCTTTAAAATTTCCCAACTACCACCACATTTCCCCGTACAACAAACCAATACCAAAGTTAAATTCAGCAGATCTTATTATTACAGTCTTGAAATTAAACAGTTATAAGCAAATATGTATTAATGTTCTCTGTGTACCTCCTGGTAACAATACAGCTATACTGGAAGGTATCCTACATTGGATATGCATAACAGTTCCTCAAGAAAAATTGCTACTAGGTGATGTGAATGTCAATTGTTTGGACATAAACCCTAACTCTCCTACATCTAGTGTGAACTTATTTGGTTTCACACAGCTAATTAATAGCCACACACATTATAGCAAAACTTCAAGTTCACTATTAGACTGGATCCTAGCAAATACACTGCCTCTGATACAAAGTCTGACTGGCTCATTTGTCAGTCTATACAGATATCTCACACTTCCTCTTAAACAGCATGTTTATAGTACAACACACAACCTTTCCAAGTTTAACCCATAAATATTAATTATTACCCTGTGTCATCTATTAACTGGAACTTCCTAAAAATCCCCTCCTTAGATAATGCTATAAATCCATTCGGTACAACTTTCTTGAATATGCTGAATAGGCTTGCACCTCCTAGAAAGAAGAAACTAAAACCAAATAATGCAGTTTGGCTATCCAGAAGAATAGAATGCTAATACAGGAGAGAGAGAAAACATTGGAAAAATGGCAGAAATGTAAAGCACTACAGTATCTTGAAAACTTCAGAATGATGATTCAAAATCATATTAAAAAAGCAAATTAATGAAGACAAAAACTATACTATAATAACTTTCAGAATAATATTAAACACACTCCTAAAAAAAGTCTGGACAGCCATTAAAGAAATCTTGCATCCGGGCCATAAATTCAACCCTAACCCCTTTCCCAGTAACTCATCACTCAAAACTGCAATACAGTTCAACTCTTATAGCATCTCTAACCAATGATTCCACAACACCTAATCCTAAGCCTGCCCAGCAGTCATGTATCACCACATCCACGTTTACCTTTAAACCTGCCCACATCCTATTTAAAACTACTCTTAAACAAACTTAATCCATGCTCTACTTCAGCAGGTGCCCTTCCAAGCAGGTACCTTAAAATACCAGCCAATAGCATTGCCTATCCTGTCTCAGTCTTTATATATAGGTCAGTCCAGGAATCCTATGTTCCTCCCTCTTTGGAAAAAGTCACACATTATCCCTTTGCACCAAGGAGGACATTCAACAGACATTGCTTACTTTAGACTTATAGCAGTCTTACCCCCCTCTCCAAAATACTTGAAAAATGTATTCAAAAACAATTTCTAAACTACCTACCAGGAAAGACTCTTATTCCTCACTCAGCATGCCTTCCGTCCTTCCTAAAGTACTACTACTAAAGTTCTAACCTATATAGATACTGTCAATAAAGCTAGAGATAATGGCAAACTACTGTCCTCTTTATTTCTAGAATTGTCTAAAGCCTTCAACACAGTTTGTCACAGCAAACTTCTACTTCAAATGTCTTCATTCAGTCTCTGTCATCCCACCCTTCTGTGGTTCAAAAGCTACCTATCCAGTAGATATCATTCAGTAAAATGCACTCCACCCTCTTTTCATATTTCCCAGTCACCACCGGTTTACCATAAAGCTCTGTCCTTGTCCCCTCCTCTTTAACATTCTCACTGACACCTTCCACACATCCACACAGCAGGACTCCCTGATACAGTAAGCAGATGAGTCCTCACTTCTTTGCACATCTGACAACATGGCACACCTCCAAAAAATGTTCAGGAAGCTTTAACAGCAATTGAAACATGGCTTTGTAAATCACTACCCCCCCAATCCCCTGCTCATGAAAAAAAATATATATATGTTTATGTTTACTGGGAAATTCTGACTGGACGCAGGTCCTTTTTCAGTGGAGGCCCGGGGAGAAAAGCTCCACAGAGTGAACAGTGATAAATGGTGTACATAAGAATCAGTAATTTATACGTTATAGCTGATCATTGACGTGGAGAAGAAGAAAGAATAGAGGTGCACATTAGGTGCCATTTGGTAGTAGCTCTTGTTACATATCAAGTGAAGGAGCAGAAACATAGCAAAACAATTGTATAACAATAATACAGATTCAAGAATTATTAAACAAATATTAATAGACAATAATAATACACAATTAATTAATTAATTTAAAGTGCTCTGTCTCTCTTGATAATACAGCCATTGAAGTCACTTCTCATAGCAAATTATTAGGGATAATAGTGGATGATGATCTTAAATTTGACCAGCATACACAAAATTGCATAAGAAAAACTCATCAAGAACTAGGGCTGCTTTATAGAGCTGAAAACTTTCTCACCGATGAGACTAAGATACTGTTTATTTCCTCTCCACACTTCTTTATGGCACTGCAGTCCTTATTTTCAGGTATCACAAAAATGAAAACTTGAACAATGCTATAACAAAGTTGCTAAATTTGCAGTAAATACCCCTTTCAGATCCCACCACTGTATAGCACTAAAAAACGTAAACTGGACAGAACTATCCCACAGCTAACACACACACACAGCTTTTTGGCAACTATAAAATTATCCAGAATGCATCTGCTTGTCCAGCACTAAGTAACATTATGCACAACTTGTTCCCAGTCAGTCATTATGATCTGATGACCAAATCTGCTTTCTGTCCACAAACCTATCAAATCAGTTGGACACTGTCTGTTCTCTTACCATGTTGCCAAGGTTTGGAACTCCTTATCTATATCCATCACATCAGTACTGTCCCTTCCGTTCTTCAAAACCATTCTGAAAGACTTGCTAACCAGACGCTGGCTCTGTTCTTGCTCAAAACCAAGATAAACGTTATCCCTGTATGTGAGCAAATATCTGTTCATACCTTACATCTTTCTGCCTTCTTCATTCACTCCTTTACTACTATCAATTTCTCTCCACTGGCTTTCTCTCTAAGTATACCATAAGCTTGCTTTTGTCTCGCTTTGTATTGCAATTCCTGTTTGTATTATGCTATACTAACTTATCATTAATTTCTCTATAAACTGGCTAAAATTTCTCTATTAAATCATTGTCATGTAACATATCTATTTTTAAGCAATATGTTCATCTTATGTCTAATGTGGTATAATTATTTAAACTTTTTTTTGAATTTTTTAAAGACTAAAATTATTGTTCTTAAAATCTTTTGTAATACTTTGGAGCTTTTCTCCCTGGGCCTCCACTGAAAATGGGCCCCTACCCAGTCTGACTTTCCTGGTAATCAAATGTCAATAAATAAATATTTAATGCACAAGTTCTCAGATCCCTCACTAGTGAATCAACTTTTAAGGATGTTTTATTGATGACATCGTTACCGGAAGGGGTAGATTTCCCAAAAGGTACTGTTATGCATTTCTTAGTATTGAGCTTTAAGACATGACTTTAGTGTGCTAGACCTTGTTGTCTTGCAGGGATTTGATGACTCCTCCCAATTTACAGTCATCTGCCAGTCTGGTTAGCCAGTGGCTTTGACATCTGAGAAGTAGATGCCAAAGAGGAGTGCACCTAGCACAAAGCCCTGGAGGACTTGTCTTTGTGGAGGTGGCCTCACTGATTCTAACCTCCTGGGTCCTATCAGTGAGCCAGCTAGCTATCCAGCATATTATAAAGGGGTTTATACGTAGTTATGTAAGTTTGTTGACAATTCCTGAGTGGAGTATTGTATAAAATGCTTTAGCCAGCTCTAGGTAGGCAGTATGCCTAGTTTTCCCCTCATCTCTTGCCTTACTGTCCTTTTTAAAGAAATCCACTAGATTCAGTAAGCATGACCTTTCTTTTACAAAGCCAAACTAAGATGGATCCATTGTCTTGAGGTCTGCTATGTCCTTGTTGATAACTTCCATGATAATTCTTTCCATGGCTTTGTAAATAAGACTAGTTAGACTAATGGGTCTTTAGTTTCCAGTATCTGTTGAAGGACCTCCCTTATGAAGGGAGATGACCATCACAGTCTTCCATTAATTTGGTACAAAGCCTGTTTTAACACTACAATTAAGTAATGGCTTCAGGGTTCCTGATAAGTTGTATTTTAGACTACTGAGGAGACATCTTAGGATGTTATAGGGGCATATTGAGGCTATGTTCTTGGCTTTAATGAGTGCAGCCAGTACATGCTCCCTAGGTATAGGTGGAGAAGTTATGTTTGAGGGTATTATTGGGGGGATGCTTGGGGGTGAGACAGGTAAAGTTTGAACTGAATTTGTCCACTAACAGGTTCGCTGTACTGCCATGCTTGGTGAATGTTGCAACATTAACTACCAATTCAGCATGTTACTGTGTTCTGACCGTGAGGTTTCTGATGTAGCATTGCCTAAAAAGGGGCAGACAAAGCCTTAGCCAGTGTTAAAAAGTCTAGGGGGAAAGGTGCAAACCACTTGGCAAAGTAATGTAGTCTGCTGACCATGTCCTCCCATGCTGACAAATATTGGATCCCTGTAGAATGACACCAGAAAGATAACCAGTTTTTGAAATCATTTTTTGCTCATATTGTGGCATCATCCTCTGAGATAGTAATATCTTGCACTGTGCCAGACTCGTACCAGTCTGAGACACATAGTCTGAAAGCTCCACAATGTCACTCTTCATATAGTCCAGGGGGGTACATCTCAGGTCAGTTACACCTACATGGACTGTGATGGAATCGCACTGGTACCTGTAGTAACTAACATTTATCTTCTCCTTGTTCAACCTGGCTAAAGGGGTGTCAGTATATCTTACAATGGAGTCCCCTGTGATAAGAGACCTGGGAAGTGTGTTTGCTTGTCTTAGGAGGTAAGTGTTTGATGCTCAACTGGGAATGACACTATGTGTGGTGTTAGGTGCTGTTTTTTTCTGGGTGTCTTTGGGCTTGCTGAGGCATAGTGTTAACAGTAGGTGGTCTAGTTGATCTCTGTTCTTTAGAAAGATTGCTTTTAAGTGCCTCAGCATGCATTAGTCTATGTGTGTGTTGTGTGCTATGTGAGATGGGTTTTGTGTGTGTTTGCACAACCTGATGTGGACTTCTGTGCCAGAGTTTAGCCTCCGATGTTGATGCATAATTAGACCTATCACATACTGTGTCTTACTCTCTAAGGATTAAGTGGTTGTCAGTAAACATGAGACGATTGTTATGTTGTTTCAAGATGCCCATATCCACCAAGTTGGCCGCAGAGAAATTAGTAAATTGCATATCCATGCAGTCCAGTCCTTTGATTTGTGAGCTAGAAGGGAGTGGTGTATTAAAGTTCTAAGACTGTTAAGGATGCTTTGTTTCTGAAGATCTATAAAGATGCTTTATTGGGGCAGATTATGCTAAACAGTACTAAATTCTAACTTTAATGTTTACATAATACTGAATTCTACTAAATCTGTAGGTATTGCTACTCAAGACCCAACTAGCTACTTTAAGCTTGTTGGCGCACAAGGAGGTATTTGCATTATATTACTACTTTACAAGTTGTAGTTTTATGAACCGTTCTCCAGAGAAAATTGTTTGCTACTGTACGGGGCACTGCTGACCCATGCAAATATGCAAAATTTATAGCAGCACAGAAAAAAAATGAAAACTAAATAGTGAGCTCTCTGGCCAATAAAATGACTACACTTTGAGCCCTTTTCTGTATTTCCCAACTCAGATAGACCGGGCAAACACCTTTTGCAACAAGATGGATAAACCCAGTCCTCTTGATGTAAAAAGACAATAGAAGAGACCCACAAGTGTAGTGCTAACACAAACCACTTAAGCAACTATCTGGGAATCCCTTGTTGCTGGAACCTGTGTCTAACAGAGCTCTTTTCAAACTATCTGGAAATATACAGAGCTAATTATATATTTTTGGTTCTTCAGAATTGTGTACTGTAAATTGTTGCTCGACTAATTTTATTCAGAGTTGTGCGCTGTTATTTTTGATTCACTGTATAGTTTTTCAGATCTCTGCTGAAAGTGTTTTGTCCCACCCACTCTCCCTATTTCTGGTTTGTTGTTTAAATTTGGTGGCTTTTGCAGTTGCCCGTCCCACTGTAGATTTGATCTGGGACACTCCACGCAGTCCCATCTCTTTACCACATTCTCCCTAATACACTCCTTCTGCACTTGTTTTTATTAATTTTTAATGTAATTCCATTTTTTTAACTGTGTTTGGTCTAATATTGCTACATACTCGTGTGCTAGCTTGCACTGCATTTGAATTGTTTTTACTGCTGTTTTAGCTACTTTTCTGTAAAGAAAAAAAAACAAAAAAAAATGTAAGCCTGTTTCCTACCTTTCCTGTAACTAGTGTAGTCCAGATACAGATTTGCTGTATCCAGGACTGTATGTAAGCTTCTGAGCCCCCCAAGGCTTTCTGTGTTGGAGGGAAGCCTTCTAGCTTGTCAGTGGGAGTGGTAAGCACTAGGTAACTTGTCTACCACATAAGGAGTGGTTCTGGCTCAGAAATTGTAGTTATTGGCCATCTGGGCAATCTTTTCCATCTCTCTCAACTTTCTGATATGAAATCCTGCATTTGCACTTGTTTCTTTCCTGTAACTAGTCTAGTGCGGATACAAATTCTTAGTTTTAGCACTTGAATTTGCTTATTCGTGCTCAGCACTTGTTCAGAACATGTTGTAAGAACTAAATAAGCTACTAATTACTATAGCACTCAACCTTCCTCGTTACCTAGAGGAAAACAGTTTTTGCACTTACTTTCCTCACTTGCTTAGAGAAAAACAGCTCTTGTACTCACTTTCCTCACTTATCTAGAGGAAAATAGTTTTTTTATTCAGGCATGTCCAAGGGTCAGCTCCCAGTGATCTTTCCTGTCTATCTGATGAATCTGGGCATCTTGGGGCAATGCATAAATTGCCTCATGTACACAGACAACCCTCTCCTCCTACCACCCAACACTACAACCTGTGAGAGGTGCACTTATCTAGCCAAACTGGAGGTAAAGCACTCTCTCAAGACTGAACTTGACATTCAAGAGGAGAAGGTAAACACTTGCACCACACCACACTTATCACATAGTCTCACTAAATCTACACCACCAAAATCCACACATAGAAACACAAAAACATTTGCGGAGGCTCTCAGTAATAATCTACCCAAGCAACAGAAACCTCCAAAGCAGAAACACAAGCAACTTCCACCCCCCAACACAACCCAAATGACACATAGCCCACAAACTCAGTGTGCCACTCAACCACAGCCAATAAGGCAAAACAACGTATCCAACACACTAGTCATAGGTGACTCTGTAGTCAGGCACTCTGATGTCCCACTCACCAGGCTAAACAAGAAGAAGGTTACTGTCAGCTGCCTGCCGAGTGCCAGGATCTGCCACATAACCCACGTACTCAGGTCACTCCACAAGTACAAATATGACTCTGTCTTTGTCCATGTTGGTGTGAACGACCTGAGGCGTACCTCCCTGGACTACATGAAAAGAGACATGGAAGAGCTCTCCGATCTTGTAGGCCAGGCAGGTATGACCCTAGCCCTGAGTAGCATTCTGCCATCCCCCAGAATGATACCGCAGTACAAGGACAAAATGACTGACTTCAACAATTGGCTAAGCTTCTGGTGCCATTCTAAGGGGATCCAGTATTTGTCTGCCTGGAATGACATGGTCGACAGACCACAATGCTTTGCCAGAGATGGTCTGCACCTGTTGCCCCTGGTATTCCAGATACTGGCTAAGGCTCTTGCTGCCCCTATAGTGCCTTTTTTAGGCAAGGTTCAAATGATAATTCACCACCGTAACAGGAACAGGCAAGCAAAAACTGAGAGTAATGCTACTCAATGCTAGAAGTCTACATCTCAAAATGCACTCACTCAAGGCACTCCTTAAAATGGAGAACATTGATATTTGTGCAGTGACTGAGACCTGGTTCAAGGCTGCAGAGAGCACCCCTGCACTACCAGGCTATAACTCATTCCACACTATTCGGCCATGTAACCTGGACCGGAACACCAAAGGCAGATGTGTGTCCATATTCATTAAGGATATCCACACCTCCAGGCTAGTTGCTCAGCATAATGCATCTGAGGTTATCCAAGTGCAACTAACTCTGGGCAAAACTGCAATCCAAACTGTAGCTTGCTACAGATCCCCCACCATGCTCCAGAATTCCCACTCCTCTTTTCTTGATGTAAGGGAAAATATTAGGGTTCAACCAAACACCCTAATAATGGGCGATTTCAACTACCCCACCATTAACTGGGAAAACTACTCGTGTACCAACTCCTTCACAACAACGCTTTTTGGAATTCATAAACTCCAATGCCCTGGATCAACTTATCCACACCTCCACCAGGGGCAACAGTATCCTAGACCTGGTCATTACCAGCATGAGTGACCGATGTTCCACACCTGAAGTCAACTCCTCGTTGGTCCAATCTGATCATAAGCTAATCACCCTTGATATCCACATCCTGCCCCCACCCCCATTAAGGAAACCATGGTAAAAACATTTTCCAAAGCCAACTTCATGCTTCTTAAGACAGAAGTGGTGAACTTCATGACACCCATGCAGATGGACAATACAGTTACAACTGCTGAATCCTACACAAATGCACTCTATAAGCACTTACACGAATGCATGGAGCGTGCTATCCCAAACAGAACCAAGACGCTATCCTCAAAAAAAGGAAGCCAGTCTGGTGGTTCCCTGACATAAACAAACTGTACAACTGAAGGAAGAAATTGTTGCAAAAGAGAGTTAAATCCCATGAGTGGAGGAACTCCCTGGTCAGCCTCAGTAAGAAGCTGAGATCCCCTATAAGATCCTCCAAAGCTAGCTATGAAAACAAAATCACCACTGATTCTAAGGACAACCACAAAGCATTCTGTAGTATATCAGGAATCTCAGTGGCAACATCCAGAGTTACAGTGCAACGGCATAAAAATTACAGAACCAACTGATATTGCCAGCATCCTGGCAGATAGTTTCAGTGCTAACTTTGCCTCCCCTCACCCCCTAAAGGGCCCATATCTGTACAGGAAGAATGCAGAGTCCCTGTAATCACAACTACGCAGGTAAAAGCTGCACTCTCTAAAGCCAGAAACACAGAATCCATGGGACCGGACAACATCCCAGGCTGCATTTTACATGAACTTCAGAACGAACTGGCTCCATGTTCAACCATAGCCTCACATCAGGCTTTGTGCCCACTGAATGGCGTACAGCAACAGTTATCCCACTCCACAAAGGGGGAGCCACCACAGATCCTGGGAACTATCGCCCTATTAGCCTGACGAGCCTGGTCTGCAAGGCCATGGAACGTATCATCATGGAACTCATAAACAAACACATTGGTAACCTCCAAACTCTGGATCCCACCCAGTTCAGGTTTGTGAAAGGCAGTTCATGCCTCCTGAACCTGATCGACTTCTTTGAGGCAGTCACCAAAGCCATAGATGAGGGTAAGGTGGGTCACACAGCCTATCTTGACCTCGCCAAGGCTTTCAACACCATCCCCCATTCTGAAATTATAGCTAAACTAGGTATAAATCCCTACATCAGAAGATGGGTTGCCAACTGGCTCACTGACAGAACCCACACTGTAAAAGTTGCATACTCCAAATCTGACCTCAAACCAGTGACAAGTGGAGTACCACAGGGTTCAGTCCTGGGACCTCTCCTGTTTGGTATCTACTTCTCTGAAGTACAGACTAACACAGAAGGCCTCTGACTAATGAATTTCGCAGATGACTGCAAACTAGGAGCTATAGTCAAGTCCCCAGATGATGTGGAAATCCTACAGAAGGACCTCGCTGAGACAGATGCCTGGTGTCTGAGCCATGGCCTCAAGCTCAATGCCAAAAAGTGCATTGTCATCCCCTTTGGTAAAAACTCTGTACCCATGAATTACTACTTAGACAGCAGTCTACTTAACACCGAATGTGTGATAAGCGACCTTGGGAACCAGGTGGACAGTAGTCTGTCCTTTGATAGTCACATTGCCACAGTAGTCAGGAAGTCCTTCTACGTGGCACACCTCATCATAAAAGGGTTCTCATCCAGGAAAAAAGAGGTCATTGTTCTCCTCTACTCGACACTCATTAGACCCATTATAGAGTACAATGCCCCTTTTGGAATGTACCTCACAAGACATCTGCAGCAGCTGGAAAAGCCACAGAAGTATCTCACAAAGAGGATTACTGGCCTCAAACAGATGCCCTACACTGACCGTTTAAAAAACTCTAACTTTACTCCATAGCATATTGCCTACTCCGAGGTGATTTCTGCCTAACATATAAACCTATGTCAAACCCAGAGCTGTTGGACATGCTACACCTAAAGAAATCCCAATCCCTCCGAGCTAACTAGCTCTAGGGACCTAAGCCTTGTCACCACAATAAACAAGACATGCTGGAGGGATAAATTCCTGTCCCAGAGACTTCCCATACTCTGGAACAGGCTACCCATCTATGTCAAGCAAAGTTCTTCATTAGCACTCTTCAAGAAAAGTCTTGATGAGTGGATGGGAAATAGGAAATGCACCCCGGGATCACCTCTGTGGCTCTGCTTGACAGTAACAACAGGAAAATAACTTTCTTGGGTGGCGTAAGCCAGGGAACCTTGTTGGCCAGGCTTACTTACTCCCTTGGGCCGATAGCCTAGTACCTATCTATGAACCTATGAAGGTAATTTCAAGACAGTAACAGTAAGAGGAACAGCATTTTTTGTACAAAAAATTCAGTGAGATTCACACTGCAAACAGGAAACCATAGAGTTCACTCAAAGTAATTTAAGTGCACTTTAGCAATCAGATGTACGTAACTTAGCCTGAATGGCACTGGACACAAGTAGAACACGTCTGGAATGCAGGCTAGGACTGCAAGCTTTGCTGAGCTCTAGGAAAATGAGCAGGAGACTGTAGTAAAGGAGGTTTACTCAAGAACAATACTGGTTTACTAGGTGGGCACTCAGTATTAAGGTTCTATGGAAAATAGTGGATAGGAAGAGTATATGAATGGCTTAATCAGTTAATAGCAATGAAAGAGAGGAGAAGGGACTTTGGAAATTAGATAATCTTAACGGGTGGAGAGCAAAGACACAGCCTTGTAAAACAATAGAAGGGTGGGAGGATTGGGAAATTTTCAAGGAACAAGCAGACAAAGACAATATTGGAGCTGTTTCAGAAACTTAATATGTTAGTGGAGGATGGGCAGACACAGAAAGCAGCTGGTTAATGATGAGCAGAATAATAAAAGCACTTAAATGCAAACTGGAACAGACAATTCTCTCAGTGTTGAACTTCTACTATAGTTTAAGGCACCAGACTATAAAGAAATTTACCAGTTAAACTGTTTATGGAAAAATACAGTAATAAATGATTATGGCACAAGTCTAGTAGTAGTATGCATTTCTGCCACAACTGTGGTTTAAACTACAATACTTTGGCCCAGCAGGGTTTAAAATACAAACAGATAGCTTTTACAAGTATTTCTTTTTATGGAAATAGAAGAACAGAATAATGCAGAGACACAATCTTCCCACAACTGCTAATTAAAATGCAAGACTAAGGTCCCAAAACAAACTTAAAATGCAATCAGATGGGAACAGAGCAGACAAGTACAAAGCGGTATCACTACACATGTCACTGTACCTGCTCTTAAATATTTAAGCAGAATTGAAACAGTTAAAATAATTTAATTCTCTTTTTTTTTTGAAAAGCTGCTTACTCACAGTTCCACACATTTCCAAGTCTTGGGTAAAAGACTTCCTTAAGTGTGGCTATGATGCCTTGGATGCATCATACAGAGCAGCTGCCACAGGTTTTGTCATTTGCAGATGTGCATGGCTCAGAACCCAGTCCCTGTCAGTTAAGGCCAAGGTTGAACTAGTAGATACTGTACTAAACAAGGAATCCCTTTTTGGACCTCCAGCTGAAAAGGCTTTTGAGAAGCTGGATAAGAAAGGAAAACAAATAAAAGCTGTGAAGGAGTTTTATCTGTCTCTGACATGAGGATACACTAGGAACTACCCCTTAAAACCTTGGCCTTCCCCCTCATACAAGGCAATCCAGGAGGTGGCAACCAGAATAATCTCACAGAACAGGGAGCTCCAAAGAACCTACCCAGCACAGAGTCCAACTATAACTATGTTCAACCCCAGTCTCCCATAAGCTTACCCTGTTTCCCTTCCAAACCTCTAGCTGGAAGACTCTCTCTTTTCCTAAAGCAGCGGAAAACCATCAATAGGGACCAACAGGTCCTCAACATCATAGAAATGGGGTACTACATCAATTTCAGAGAAATCCTATCCTTCTTGGGCATTCTAAAACCACCAAAAGAACAGGAAAGCCTTACCACATATTCTTGGTGAACTACTTATCCAAGAATCCATTCAACCTGCTCCTCCAGGTCAGGAGGGAAAAGGCTTCTACTCAAGGATCTTTCTAGTTCCAAGATAGTAGGGAGGTTAGAGGTCCATGTTGGACATTTCAAAACTAAACAGTTTTCTCAGTATCTCAAAGTTCAAAATGCTTACTTTGCAAAAACGTACTTTCTTTGCTATTCAAAGATGCCTTCATGGTTACTTTAAAATTAAATACCTAACAGGCTGTCACTTCCAGTTCTGTGCTTTACCATTTGGGCTGTCTACTTAGTTTTCACAAAGTGTTTACCTCCTCTTATAGCACATTGCAGAACTCTGGGAGTTCATATTTACTCCTATTTTAATGATTATCTCATTAAGGGAAATGCCACAGCAGTGACCCTAGACACCTTGCAGATCACCGTAGACTGCTTTCAGAAGGTAGGTCTCACTTTAAATATTCATAAGTCACAAACTCTTCCTCAGACATGGATTTTCTTTCTGGGAGACTCATAGATGTAGCCCAACAGAAAGCCTTCCTTCCCCAAGACCAGATATCTTTCTTGACAAACTACATGACCAGCCTGTTTCTGAAACAACACATATTAGCAAGGGAATTTCTGATGATTTTGAATTACATGGTATTCTGCATTCTTGTGATCCCACTTGCACAGTTACAGATGAAAAAAAAACTTCAATTTTTCCTAAAAAATGCTTGGGAACAGCATTCTCAGCTTCTGGATACCCTATTGCCTCCCCTTCCATGCCTGAAGGAGTTCCTGTGGTGGAAGAATACCATACTGCAGAAACCAGGGGCAGATTTTTCTTTAGACAAGACCATTGCCACAGACAGTCCAGACATAACTTGGAAAGCCCACGTAGGGTCCCTAAAAGTGCAGGGCATCTGCACACTACAGCAGAGAAAAATGCATATAAGTCAGAAGGAGCTAGTAACAGTCTACCTGGCCATAATGACTTTTCAGCAGAATTAACCCCAGGGGATCCTGCAGATCTGGACAGACGACACCACAGTGATGTGGTGCATAAGGAAGCACGGGGGCACCCTGTTTTATCCTTTCTGCAGCCTCATGCAGAAGATTTAGATGCTGGCTCAAGAACTAGGGGTAACTCTTATAGCATCTGATATTCCAGATCAGAACAATACCCGAGCAGAGTCTGTAAGCAGGGATCTTCTAGACCCCCAGTGAATGGATGTTGAAGAAAGGAGGTGTTCCTGGGCCTAACTCTACAGTGGGGGGTCCCCTCAGTGGACTTGTTTGCCTTTTCACTTGAACAGACAACTGCAGAAGTTCTGCTCCAGAACTCAGCAAACAGGGACTGGTAAAATAGATGCTTTCTGTTTCAGTTGGACAACCTTGTTCCTGTGTGCGTTCCCACCCTAAAAGACTCAGCACGATCTTAGTGGCCCTCTTCTGGCCGAGCAACACTAGTTATTCCTCCACCCTCAGTGAGTGGAGATTCCACACCCTACCACTGGAAGTAGATCTCCTCACCCAGGCCAAAAGATCTGTCTTCCATTGTTACCTAACCGCACTCGGGTTAATAGCCTGGAGATTTACATTTTGACACCAAGGAATGCCTCCTATCCCACAAATGTGCCTTTAAGTCTAAAGGAGGCAAGGAAACCCAATATAAGAAAATCACACCTGGCAAAATGGAAGGGATTTCCCATCTGGTGTTACATCAAGAATACCAATCCTTCTCATGTAGACATCAGCTTAGTCTTGTAGTACCTTATTTGCTATCTCAGCTTGCCTGCCCAGTGCTCCACCTATTGTCTCATACTGCCACATGAAGCTTTTCCTAAAAGGGGTGATTCACTGGAGACCACCCAGAAGAAGCCCTGTTTCTGTCCGGGATCTAAATTACATACTAGAGAAACTCACCTTGCCCGCTTTAAACCAGCTGCCACTGCCTCTGTAAAGATACTGATTTGGAATACGACTTTCCTTATAGCTATCATATCAGCAAGGAGGTCTCAACTCTGAAAGCCCTCATGTGTAGAGAGTCATTCACTGGCTTCCACAGGGATGACATAGCCCTTAAACCAAACCCATCTTTTATGCCTAAAATAGTATCAGAATTTACTATAAACTAGGCTGTCCACCTGCCAGTCTTCAAATTCACAGAACAGGGCAGAGCAAGTCCTTCCTTCCCTGAATGTTCACATGCAGATCAGGTACTATTTAGACACGGCACAAAATCCTAACAGAGCAGAGCAGTTACTGGTGGCTTTCACAGAGGGTAAACAGGGCAGGCCTGTCGCCAAACAAGCCATTTTCAAATGGATAGCCAACTGCATTAAGTTGTTACTCTCATTATGGGAAAATTCAAGCTGGGCATATTAAAGCCCACTCCACCAGGCATGGGGCAACTACCACTGCTTTCCTCAAAGGAAGTTGACACCCAGGCCATCCTAGAGGCAGCAGCATAGAACTCAGTGCACGCCCTTATAAAACACTATAACCTAGAGAATGTCTCCATGGATAGAGCAGCTTTCACTACTGCCATCCTGCAAAACTTTATTTCCTAGAGTAAATAGCATAAAACTTCAAATGCAAATCCGACCAGCACAGCTAAAAGCATAAAATATTTATTAAAGGATAAGGGCTTTCAAGCCAAAGCACTTTGTCAAATCTAAAATGCAACATAAGAGGCTCATTTTTAAAACACAATGTAACCAATAACCTCATCCAGTCAGTCATCAAATTAACAAATTCTGTCTCTCTTTAGTACAGGTTGTAAAGGAACTGCAACATTTAAACCAGGCACTCTATGTGCTTGCAGTCTAATGATACATCTGATTTCTGCCAATTTTGTGTCATTGACTAAGTCTCCTTCTCATTTACTTTCAAATATTAATTGTAACACCATAAAATGGAAAATATGCCCTGAACAAACAGAAATATGTGCACTCAACTTCTGACTTGGTTTGCTATATACTTGTGTGTCTAAGCTTGACTGTACGAGTGATAAGAACTCAGACAGGCTTGGACACAAGTGTGTAGGAAACCACGTCAGACGTTGAGTGCACTTCACAATCAGAGCATGCACCCCTCACATTTTTTTAAAGATGATGTCAAAGGGAAATTGTTTAGGCGCGTTAAATTTTAAATGTAGATGATAAAGTATGAAACAGTCTTTTAATGATCTTATGAATGGGCTTGTATCAAGGGGTATAGTATGAGTGAGATAAGAGCAGCACGTGATGAGGTATCCTCTCAACAAGATGGTAGGGCAAGACCTTATTTTTCAGGTAATATTCCTGAAGTAGAGAATTCTACAAATCTTAATACAGGTACCCTAAGGATGAGCATTACCTACTCGAATGACAGTTGCCCAATATGTGATATTGTACAGAAACATTGGCATGTAATAATGTGTGATAAGAGATACAAGGATATCTTAGGTGATGCCCCCAAGTTTTGTTAGAGGAATAATAAGTCCTTGTTGTGTTACAAACTGATCAGCAAGGTTGATAACAGGTTTAATAGATTTGGAGATTTGGTATGCATCCATGTGGGGCTTGTAGTGTGTGCTAGTATATTAATAGCTGTGGTACGTTTGTACATCCTGACGTACATAAGGTCTATAAGGTGAAGCATTATGCTAGTTGTAAAAGCCGTAACCTAGTGTATTTATCAATTTGCACTGTATGTCATAGCTTCTGTGTTGGAAAAACGAATAGAACTTTGAGGGATCATATACCTGAACACGTGTACAGTATTAGTAAGCATGATACCAAAAATGCCTTGTCTTAACATACTCTTACTGCAGGTAATGGTCATGTTTTTACATTCTGTGTATTAGAACTTTTTAGTATGTCTGTAACCAAAATAATTCCACCAGTGCTTGACCAGGTATACACCAAACAAAATACAAAGAAAACCAAGTTAGTCCAAAAGGAAACCACAAAGCAGCGTTTTAATAATCCAAATAAAACAGAGAATGGTTAAGCACTTTCGTCTGTCAAGTCAGACATCTTCAGAACCACCCATATTAAACTCAAAGTTCTGCTTAAAAACATTCAAAGAAACATGCCCCTCCAAAACAACCAATGCATTTAAAGAAACATGCTTACAATAAATACGTGTAAAGAATTGAAATAATTTAAGGTAGTACAAAATAGTTAAAAGTAGTTAAAAACATGTACATTTACAAAGCCCTTCTCTTTAATTCACTAGGAATGGAAACCCTGGTGTGTATGCAACATCAAATTTAAGCTGCCATTTCATTTCCTTCCTAAGTAATTAAGTTTCCCAATCTCCACCAGTGTCATGCAAAACCTGCTGTTCCAAAATTAAAAACACAAACTTATTAAAATTTAGACAATATAATGAATGTCGAGCAAGTGCACTTTTGTTGTCGAGCAAGTGCACTTTTGTTGTCCCTTCTTCTAATACTGTAAATATGTTGATATATCCTTTGTTGAAGGGAATTATTGGTTTTACCAATATAAAATGCATTGCATGAGCAACAGGTAGTTAAATAAATAAATCTTTTTGTGTTGCAGTTTACAAATGTACCCACATTCCATGTTTTGATCTTATTAAGCACCTCACCATCTTTATTAACATTAATATACGTACAATATGTACAGTGTTCGCATTTTCTTGTAGTGGGGACCCCATATGTGCACCCAGTATTTTCCAGTAAAGCCTTAAAATGACTTCTATTTTTATGAGTAAAGGTCTGTCTGGAAATAAATAAGTGACAAATGTTTTAGAGAAGGGCTTTGGAAATGTAAGTGCGTTTAACTACTTTTAACTATTTTGTACTATTTTAAATTATTTCAATTCTTTACATGTATTTATTGTAAGCATGTTTCTTTAAATGCATTGGTTGTTTTGGAGAGGCGTGTTTCTTTGAATATTTTTAAGCAGAACTTTGAGTTTAATATGGGTGGTTCTGAAGATGTCTGACTTGACAGACGAAAGCGCTTAACCATTCTCTGTTTTATTTGGACTATTAAAATGCTGCTTTGTGGTTTTGTTTTGGACTGACTTGGTTTTCTTTGGATTTTGTTTGGTGTATACCTGGTCAAGCACTGGTGGAATTATTTTGGTTACTGGCTTTTTTATCTTCAGTGCTTCATGATGTCTAATGGAAGCCTGCAACAGCTTAATCATTCAATTCATTTAATCCTTTCCCCTTTGTTGCACCTAATCTAAGGATCCACTGCAGTTCCACTACCTCTGTCTGTGTTCTAATATCCCCAAGTCTAGCTCTTGTATAAAGCCTATCAATAACTAAAAATGTAAACTCATGCTCAGTCCCCTCCTTCATCACATGTTTAGCAAGCGCATTACACTTATACTGAATATTGATAGAATAAATATGCTCCCTCACTCATTCCCTTAACCTCCTATTACACTTCTCAACATAAAAACAAGAACATTTAATACACCTAGCAAGGTACACGATATCCTTTGTATTGCAATCTGCTTGCAATCTAAATTCAAACACCCTACCAGTATCAGGGTTAATAAAACTATTACTATCATCAATAAATCGGCAATATCTACAGTTTCAACATGGATTGGTACCAGGATGACTCCGCTCAACAGATGCTCGTCTTTTCTGATCTGGATAACAGAGCATCCTTTTCAAATTTAATTTGTTCCTATAATTAAAGGTAGGATGTGATCCAACTACCTCTCTGATTTTATCATCAGTGAGCAGAATTGACCGTTTTTTTCTCAGTCACTTTCCTAACTGACCGAGTATCTGTGGTATACCAAATAGAGCAAGCTAAAGCTCTCTTATTGTCCCCAGCAGTTTTACTTACACCAGCTGTTTCATTTTTCCTAGAAAAATAAGGTCTAGCCCTGCTCTTTCTCAGGGCTGCACCTGTATTCAAACCAAGGATCACCTCACGCTCATTATAACCCCTATTCAAAAAATGTCCTTTTAGTATTTCCAGTTCATCCCAATATCCATCATCCCTGACATTCAGTCAAGAAACCCTCATACTCTGCCCCTTCTCAGTATTAGAAAATATGTGTGGGGGGTGCATACTGGTTCTATACAACAATGAGTTCTTGGAGCATCCTTTCCTAAAAAGGCTAGTGCTAAAAGATAAGTCAACTAGCCTTTCAACAGTAGCATCCAGGAACTCAGTCTTATCTAGTGAACTCTTCAAGCAGAACTTTAGGAATTAAGTCATATTGTGCAAATACTCAACCAAACGTATCAAGGCAGAGTGTGGACCTGTCCATAAAACAAAGACATCATCCACAAACCTAACATACAGGCTAATATACTCAGAAAAGTCATGCACACCCAGTACGTATATAGACTCCCATTCAGCCTACACCATATTGGGGTAGCTATTGGCACATGAGGTGCCCATAGCTACGCCAGATCATTATAAGTAATACTCGTTAAACAAAAAAAGTTATTCTCCAGAATTATTTCCAATAGAAACCCTATCAATTCAGTAGTCTGACCATCCAATGTCCCATCCGTATACAGATACCATTCTATCCCTATATCATTCGGGATGATGGTAAAAAGGGATGTGATATTCTAATAAAGTTACTTTTGAGTTAGGTAATATAAGCAAAATGTCATCTGCAAGTAAGATTATATTATTTTAAAATTGTATTGGTTTTATATATGTGTCTATATATGTGTGTATATATATATATATATATATATATATATATATATATATATATACACACACATATATATATATATATATATATATATATATATATACACACACACACACACACATACACATATATACCATTAATCTTTGGGTTATTTCATATTAATATAGCAAGAATTTCAAATGGGATAACCCTAATGATGCCGTTAGTTATGAGAATAGATTCAGATATAGAAGGATCTAGTTTGATATAAGCTAAATTGTTTATAAATGTTTTTAAGAGTAAAATAAAGGAAGAAGGAAAATCAAAAAAGATTTAGAACAGTAAACAAGTAACCCAGTTTAAAGAGTCAAAAGCTTTTTCTATACCCAAACCAATAATCAGAGCTTCTTCATTATCTCTGTTCAAGAGATCAGAGTTAATATTCTTCTGATATATGTGTGTCTGTTATATATAAATCCTGATTGGTCATTATTAATTATGTGGGATAATGGATTTTTTATTTTGTCAGCAAGAATGGACATGAAGATCTTGTAGTCTTTATTAATAAGAGAGATTAGTCTGTACAAGCTGTAGTGTTGGAGACCCTTATTTTCCTTTACAATAAGAGTAATCAACAAATATTTCCAAGATGGAGGTATATTTCCTTGAGTTTGAACTTCTCTTTTCTATAAAACTTTAAATTAAGTGATAGATGAAGGAAAAGCTTATGTATTTCTACAATTATGCTATCTATTCCTGGAGTTTTATTAAGTTTAAATAATTTAATTTTATCTGCAACTTCCATAAATAAAATTTGTGATTGAAGATGTTTTTAATTTTTCTGGAATTTTCTTAATATTTAGAATGGATAAGTCTAACTTTGAAATATTAGCTTATACGTTATTAATTTTATAATGATTTGTGTAATATTTGAAGGCACCAGATATGTCTGCTATGTCAGATACTTTTTTGTTTTTGTCTTCATGTAATATTTTAACAGTATTTCTTGATTTAGAATTCATTTTAACCGCCGTTGATACTTAGGATTAGTTAAAGCATAGACATTTGTTTTCAGTCTTTATAGCACCATATATTTCTTGTGGGATAAGATATCTGTGTGTTTCTTATTTATTTAGAACATCTGTTTTCTTTCTCACATCAGAAGTATTTTTGGGATCACTGGATTTAAGTAATAAAAGTTGAGATTGTATATTTTGTAACTCCAAATCCCATTATTTAATTTTATTTTCATACCATGTAAGAATTTTACCATAAATGTAAGCTTTTAATGCATTCCAGACCATAATTATGTTGGTCTCTGGAGTATAATTTGTTTCCGGAAAAAAAACTGTATTTCCTTGATAAACCAAGATCTGAAAAGCTTTAATTTTTGTGATATAAGCTAGAATACTGGTTGTAAGATTTAGCGTATTATAATTAGCTTCCAATTTAAAAACAAGGTAGTTATGATCAGCTATAGGGCAAGGGGGGTATGGTTGTGTCTTTTGGCTTTTCCCGGTTAGGGGTCGCCACAGCGGAACTCTGGTCCACTAATGATTGGCAGTAGATTTTTACGTGCCGAGTTGCCAGCCCTGACGCACAACCTTCAACGAAGGTATTCCCATTTAGGCATATCTCCCCACAGAAGATGCTCTAGCTGAGAATTGAACAGGACAATGTCTTACTGTGAGGTGACAACACTAGCGCGGCACCACCACGCAAGGGGGTATGGTAAAAAATGAAATATTTAAAATTAAATCTTGAGATACAAGTATTCTATCTATTCTTGTTTGGGTGTCAAATCTATGATCCTGATGTGAAAATTTTAATGAGTTGGTTTCTTTTATATTAAATGTATCAACTAAGTTAAATATCTCAACCCATTTTCTAAGAAATTTTGCAGTGGAGGTGAGTCTTAAGAGTTCTGTTTTTAGTAGTATCAGAATTGTTTGGAATGCAATTAAAGTCTCCTTCTATAATTATTAAGTATTTATGATAAGATCTAAGTGCATTTCAGCAATCTTTACCCCCATGCCAGGGAACCAATAAAGATCAACCAGAGTCAATATTCTATTATTAAATTGTAAGATAACAGGAGAAAGAAATCTCTCTTGATCTTCATATTTATAGATAATTTGAGGATTAATAATATTACATCTCCAAAGAATAATTACCCCCTAGTCTTTGTTTTATAGGAATAATGAGCTAGTATTAAATAGTTATTAGGATTCCAAATGTTACTTTCAGATGTTTTGAAGTGAGTTTTTTGAAGAAAGACTACTGCGCTTTATTTATTCTTAGATATCTTATCAAGTTCAATCTTTTCCTTGAATTATTTAAACCACTGATATTTAGGGATAGTAAACTTAATTCCATAAAGGAATGTAAAAGAATTTAAAAGAATTCTATTAGTATTTATTATAGGTTCCAATAGCTCACTCCAACTTGTAATATTACAAAAGTACCAACATGATTAAGTAATGCTTAGGAATTTAATGATGTCTGATTCAGGCCTAGAAGAAAAAAGACTGAAGAATAATTATGAAAAGCATCATCATCTTGTTTCGACTGTTCCCATTAGGGGTCACCACAGTGTTTCACCTGTTTCCATTTCTTCCTGTCCTCTGCATCCTGCTCTGTCACACCAGCCACCTGCATGTCCTCTCTCACCACATCCATAAACCTTATCTTAGGCCTTCCTCTTTTCCTGTTACCTAGTAGTTTCATCCTTATAATCTTTTTCCCAATATACTCAGCATCCCTCCTCAGCACATGTCCAAATCAACATAATCTTGCCTCTCTGGCTTTGTCTCCAAACCTTCCAACCTGGGCTGACCCTCTAATATACTTATTCCTAATCCTGTCCACCCTCATCACCCCCATTGCAAATCTTAACATCTTTAACTTTGCCACATCCAGCTCAAACTCCTGCCTTTTTGTCAATGCCACTTTCTCCAACCCATATAACATAGCTGGTCTCACTACCCTCTTGTAGACCTTCCCTTTCACTCTTACAGGTACTCGTTTGTCACAAATCACTCCTGACACTCTTCTACACCCACTCCATCCTGCCTGTACTCTCTTCTTCACCTCTCTTCCACACGCACTATTATTCTGAACTAATGACCCCAAGTATTTAAACTCATCCACCTTCGCCACCTCTACTCCTTGCATCCTCACCATTCTTCTATCCTCCCTCTCATTCACACACATATATTCTGTCTTAGTCCTGCTGACCTTCATTCCTCTTCTCTCTAGAGCATATCTCCATCTATCCAGGGTCTTCTCCACCTGTTCCCTACTCTCACTACAGATCATAATGTCATCTGCAAACATCAGAGTCCATGGGGACCCCTGTGTGATCTCGTATGTCAACCTGATGTTATGTGATCCTATCTCGCCTACATTCTGACTGATGGGTTCGGAGCCGATCCCTCGGCTCCGACTCGGCACGCTTATGCCAAAGAGCGAAGTCTCTTATTGGCTGAGCTTACTATATCCCAGGATGCACCACTACCAGTCCCCCAGATCTCGTTTGCCGCTAACTTGCGAAGACGTGGTCTCGAGCTGGCTGAGCTGAGTAGTAATTTTACTAACTTTTTTCTGTCAGAAATTTGCTGTTCTTGTCATAAAAAGCTGTTTTAACGGCTATTCTTCACTTTTGTCTGCGTTTGGAGTTTTGTGAGAAACTTGTTATGTGATTGGGCGTTGATATTGATTTTAGGCCTCACTCATCTTAGGGCCTTCCCGGTCAGTCAACCCCCCTTAAACCTTAGAGGGTTTCAAAGTACCCTTGAGTTAATTGTTACGGATTCTTTACCTAATCGGCAGCTGCTAACCGATTATTAGGTAGTGTCAGTAAATCAGAAAGTCAGGTGGATAGCGTTGTTCTTTCTGTCAGGGATTACCGTTTTTTTGCTATAATGTCTCAGAATCCTAGGCCTTCGGGCTTTAAAAAATGCACCAAATGTAATTTCAAGATGTCTATCACAGACGATCATTCTCTCTGTGTGTATTGTTTGGGTGCAAAACATTTACAAGAGTCATGCAGTGTGTGTCACGCTTTTTCCTCAAGGGTCCTCCAGGAGAGGAAAAATAAACTCATTCTTAAAGGTTTAATTAAACCTTCCTTTGAAGAAGCTTTGGCATCCTCTCCTTCTCCAGCTAAAAAGAAAAGGGCGTCGGCTCCGACCAGTCCGTCGGATCCGACCGCCAAAAGACATAGGCAGGCTTCTCCTTCAGCTCCAAGGACTTCGGAGCCAAGGGCGGAACGGTCTGCCTCGATGCCACCAGTCTCGACTCCTCTGGCTTCAGAGCCGATGGCTGGGGCATCGAGAGGCGGGTCACCTTCGTTGGCTCCACTGGTCTCGGAGCCGACAAAGGTTGCCCACTCAGACACTTCCTCCTCGGCGCCGAAGTCCTCCTCGGCACCGATGGAAACTAGTGTGGGTGTTCCTTCGGCGCCGATAGTCATCGGGTCGCCTCGGAGCCGGTCCCCTAGCCCTTTGGGGCCGTTGGAGAGGCCATCTCGAACCCGTTCAGTATCCTCTCGGTCATCGAGGATGTCGGATTCGGATATAGACAGGGTGCTCCAAAGACTGTTCCAGTCCCCAGTCCTTCAAAAATTTGTTTCGGCTCCGACCCAGTTGGCTTCGGAGCCGATAGCCCATCCCATTGCTATTCCTCCTCCGACCGCTTGGCTCCGTGAGCAGGTGCTGTTGGAGCCGGTGGAGATCTTAGGGTCGGCTCCGACCCTTACTCCAACCGGCCTTCGGGTCCGAGTTTGGTACACGGACTTCTTCGGCTGGACCGGGGTGATGTTTGGGACCTATGCTATCGGTTCCGAGCCTCCCTCTCGGTGCTTCGGCTGCGGGACTTCCGTCGGCTATCATGGCTCCGGGGACCGGACACTCCCAGGATTCTGGGGTCCGGCTTTCAGAGCTATGAGGAGTGCCTTGGCCAAGTCTTGACCATCTCTCCGGCTTTACCGGCACCTTCCCTGGGCGTGGAGACTGGGTCTTTGGCAGTTCCCTGTCCGTAGGCAGCGGAGCCCTGGGCCTGAGGTTACCCCATTGGGGTTCCCCTCCTCCTGAGGGTTCTTCGAGTTGTCTTCAGAGGAACCCCCAAGGAAGAGATCGTGCAAGAGGAAGCACGTGGACTCCCGAGTCCATTACATCGGACACTGATCTTGATGATGCGGAGGGGTCCCAGTCGTCCTCGGATGATGTCTCATTTGCAGACATCTTAGAGATCCTCAAACAACGAGGCGGCTGGATATCCAAACCCCTCTGCTGATGAGTCAGTGCTCCTCAAGGCCTTTGGGGCTCAGCCCTCCGCCTCCTGGGTGTCTCCGCCCGCCGGAGCTCCTGGATTTAGTTTGTCGAAGGGCGTGGGAACATCCAGATACCGTGGAACCAGTCCCTTCTCGTCCTAATAAATTTTTGTCTGCCCCACCCGAGAAGGAGTTCCTCACTAAAGGCGTGGCTGTAGATGCCATGGTGGTGGCATCTGCTACACAACAGGATGTGGCAGAGGCTTCAACGTCTGTCCATCCTCCTAATAAGGAGTCTAGGAGCATGGACAGGTGCGGAAGCGCACCCTGACTTCAGCGGCCTTTACTTTAAGGTCTCTGAATTATTTGGCACATTTTACCAGGCTTCAGAGGGATCTGGTCAAGGAGCTGTCAGATTCCTCTCGGGTAACCTACCTGAGCAGCTAGCCCAGTCGGTTAGCTCTCAGTTGGCTATCCTTACGTCAATTTCTAACTCGTCCATGAGGCTCATTTCAGATGCGGCGAAGGCGGGTAGAGCGGCAGGCACAGGCGTGGCTCTCGGAGACAAGCCTGGCTCCGCTTGTGTCAGTTCGGAGGCCTTCAAGTCTTCCTTCACGACGCTCCCTTTGATGGGTCCTCTTTGTTTGGACCTAAGGTTAAAGACACCCTTACCCGCTGTGAACAAGAGGGAAAAACTTTATCTGCCGTAGGTGCCCGTTATTCCACTCCCTTTCGGCCTTATCCCAAGGCTAAAGGAGGAGGGAAGATGTGGTTCTGTAAATCACGTAAGTTTTTTCCTCAACAGCAGGAAGATTCCCCTTCCAGAGGCAGAGGACGGGGAAATTTTTCTGGGAGACGCCGTCCCAGAGGCGGCAGAGGGCCCCGCAATTCTGGAGACCGCGAGTCCTTTCGTGGCTCTTCAGCCTCCCACACCTCGTGAGGGATTGCCCGGCTGTGCTGCTCCGGAGCCAGTCGGGTGCCGTTTTGCCAAGCACCTAAAAGCCTGGGAGTCAATCACTCAGGACAGATGGGTGCTTCGGATCATTGCCGGAGGTTACACCATCCCATTCACATGCTCACCCCCACCGTCCAAAAAAATCCCGGACCCACCACCCAGTCAAAGGGAAATTGCAGCCGCAGAAGCTTTAAAGCTGCTAGAAAAAGGAGTCATCCAACCGGTCCCCACAGACCAGATCGGATCCGGAAATTACTCGAGGTTCTTTTTAGTGCCAAAAAAGACAGGGGACCTGAGACCAATTTTGGATCTCAGCAGACTAAACCAATCCGTCACGAAATCCAAATTCCGAATGGTCACGTTACAATCCATTCTCCCATTGTTGGAGAAGGATGTTTGGATGTGCTCCATAGACCTCAAGGACGCCTATTATCACATACCGATACATCAGGCGTCCAGGAGGTATCTGCGCTTCAGCCTGGGAGACAGTCATTTCCAATTTTGTGCACTGCCCTTTGGTCTCACCACAGCCCCCAGGGTGTTCACCAAGTGTTTGGCAGTAGTGACTGCTCACCTGAGGAGTCTTGGATTCCAAGTGTTTCCCTATCTGGACGACTGGCTCCTGACTGCCACCACCAGGCATCTACTAATGGACAACCTCAAAGCCACCATCTCGCTGGGTGGTACCCTGGGAATTACATTCAATTGGTCAAAGTCTGTCTTGCTGCCCTCTCAGCATAAGATTCATAGGAGCAGAGATAGACTCAAGATTGATGCGCGTTTTCTTCCGACCGAAAGGATCCAAACTTTACAAGGCCAGGTTCAAGCCCTGATTTCAAGATCCAAAGCCCCAGCCAGGATGGTCCTACAAGTTTTAGGTTCGATGTCTGCCACGGTTCTTCTAGTTCCTCTGGCAAGATTGCACATGAGGATTCTTCAGTGGCTATTGTCAACTCAATGGTCTTTTCAGGACCTTCCCCTCAATCATCCCATTATAATTACAGAAACATGCAAACGGGACCTTCGCTGGTGGCTTCAGACATCCAATCTAAATCAAGGAAGTCCTTTTGTTATTCCCTCTCCAGTGGTCACCCTGACGACAGATGCCTCCCAGACAGGGTGGGGGGGGGCATTGTCTGGGCAGGTTAGTTCAGGGCTCCTGGCTTCCAGACGAAACTCTTCTCCACATCAATGTATTGGAGATGAGGGCGGTACTTCTATCCCTACAGGCCTTACACAGGTTTCTCCCTCAGGGCATAATCGCCATCCACACAGACAATATGTCGGTGGTCTGGTACCTAAACAAACAAGGAGGGACCAGATCTTACCCCCTTTGCAGAGAGGCCATGAGAGTGTGGGAATGGGCGGTAGCTACCAGCCGTTTCTTGGTAGCGACCCACATTCCGGGGAAATCAAATATACTGGCAGACAGATTAAGCAGGACAATTCTCTCTCCCCACGAGTGGTCCTTAAACAAAACAGTAGCAGCTCAGGTTTTCCAGAGATGGGGGACGCCGTGCTGCGACCTATTTGCAACTCCATTAAACACGAAGTGCAAAAGGTTCTTCTCCTTGACTCCACATCAGGGAGAAGCAGCTATGGATGCTCTAGCACAACCTTGGCCAACAGGGCTACTTTATGCCTTTCCTCCGATTCCACTTCTCTCCAAAGTCATTCAAAAAGCTTCTCAATTGGGGTCCGCAATGATACTGATTGCCCCATACTGGTCTCGTCAGGTATGGTTTCCTTACCTGAAGAAACATGCGGTGGACGATCCGTGGACTTTAGACCTAATTCCGGATCTGTTAATTCATCAGTCGGGACGACAGCATCAGTCCCTTCACTCCTTGAAGTTGACAGCTTGGCTCCTCCACTTCCGACTTTAGTCAGAAGTCACACTTTAGACCCGGAAGTTATTCACATTTTATCTTCGGCCCACAAACCCACCAGTAAGAAATTGTACCTCAGTAAGTGGAAGAGGTTTGCTATCTGGGCTCAACTCAGGGGCTTAGACCCTATCACTGCTCCTATCCCAGAGGTTTTGAAATTCTTAACATCCCTGTTTAATCAAGGATCTTCTGTCTCTACTATTAAAGTCCAACTGGCGGCTATCTCTAGATTCCACGAGTCCATGGATCCTCCATTGATGAGCAGCAGACTATGCAAAACTTTCATTAAAGGCGCGGGTCTGTTAAGACCCCCAGTTTTTCATCCTGCGCCTCCGTGGGATCTGGATTTGGTGCTTCGTGCATTAACGTCTCCCCCTTTTGAACCGGCTGCTACATGTGAGTTAAAATATCTGTCTTGGAAAACGGCCTTCTTAGTTGCAATTACTTCTGCAAGGAGAGTTTCAGAGCTTCAAGCCCTGTCTATCAGACCACCGTACTTGATTTTTCACAAGGATAGAGTATCACTTAGGCCTAATCCATCCTTTGTCCCAAAGGTCTGTTCTAATTTCTGTCTCCAACAATCCCTAGAGCTACCAGTTTTCTTTCCAAAATTCTCCAATGAAGCAGAATACACTCTCCATAAATTGGATGTTCACAGGCAATTGCACTTCTATTTAGACAGGACTCAACAAATTCGTAAGTCAGACCAATTGTTTGTGTCCTTCTCAGACAATAAATTGGGCAAAACCATCACAAAAGCTACTATCTCCAAATGGATTAGAGATTGTATAACTCAGGCTTATTCTTCTTCGAATAAGCAACTTACAACATCTATCAAAGCTCACTCTACCAGAGCTATGGCGACTTCTATAGCTTTTCATTCCAAGCTTGCTATCTCGGAGATTTGTGCTGCGGCTACTTAGTCCAATCCGCACACTTTCATTTCCCACTATAAATTGGATGTGGCATCTAAAGGGCGAGCATCATTTGGTTCCACGGTACTCAGGAGTGTTTTCCAGTGAGCCACCCAGGATTCAGGTGCTAGGGGCTGTCCCATCAGTCAGAATGTAGGCGAGATAGGATCACATAACATCTTTTAGTTATGTACTCACCATAACTTCAGATGTTTGGGATCCATCTCGCCTACATTCCTAATACCCACCCTCCTTCCCCCTGCCTTGGAGATCAGAAGAGATTGAACGGTTTTGAGTTCTACTGTTTTATCTTGTTTCATCTGATGATGTTATATAAGCAGAGCGTGCATGTGTGCATGTATGCGGACAAACTAGATCTGGGGGACTGGTAGTGGTGCATCCTGGGATATAGTAAGCTCAGCCAATAAGAGACTTCGCTCTTTGGCATAAGCGTGCCGAGTCGGAGCCGAGGGATCGGCTCCGAACCCATCAGTCAGAATGTAGGCGAGATGGATCCCAAACATCTGAAGTTATGGTGAGTACATAACTAAAAGTTCATCACCATTGCAAATAAGAAAGGGCTCAGAGCCGATCCTTGATGTAACCCCACCTTCACCTTAAACGCATCCGTCACTCCCACAGCAGACCTCACCGCTGTCACACTACCCTCGTACATATCCTGTACCACTCTTACATACTTCTCTGACACTCCTGTCTTCCTCATACAATACCACAACTCCTCTCTAGGCACCCTGTCATATGCTTTCTCTAAGTCTACAAAAACACAATGCAACTCCTTCTGACATTCTCTGTACTTATTATGAAAAGCATATTAACAATAAAAATATTGAAATTCTAACACAGACATGGAATTAATGGAATTCCTAGTCTAATAGTTTGATAGATCATTATTTATCTGTCATTCATATCTAACTAATCTATGCTAAGTTGTGCTCTATCAGTACATTTAAAATAGATTATTTTTGGTTGTTGTTGTGTCTTTCGGCTTTTCCCAGTTAGGGGTCGCCATAGTGGAACTCCGGTCCGCTAATGATTGGTAGTTGATTTTTACGTGCCGAGTTACCAGCCCTGACGCACAACCTTCAACGAAGGTACGTCCATTCACACATGTCTCCATGCAGAAGACGCTCTAGCTGAGAATTGAACCGGACAGCGTCTAACTGTGAGGCAACAATGCTACTTTATCAAATGGAGCAGAATAAGAGTAGATTTTCGCATATAACTTTATGTTGTGTGATTGTCACTGCTTATTAATATAACTCTATGGTGTTACTAGTGTCTACGTAATGCTTTAATATTTTTTGAAATGAATTGTGTTACTGAGGATTCCATAACATTGTATGCACACACTTATATTGCCTTTAATACTTGTAATAAAGGATGCTTCCAAAGAACACATAAATAATATATGATGTATAATATTTTCAGTAGCATCTGTCTCCAGCCACACCAGTAACCTTCATTCCTTTCCAAACTTTGCTAGAAGTCAAAAAAATCAAATATAACTGCTAAGTCTGATTTATTATTAACTAGCTGTTAATTATTAAATAGCTGTTAAGTATTTGGATTTTGCTTCTTTTACAGCTGTGAGTTCAGAGATACCAGTTTGGCGATTCTTTTACAACTTTCCCTTCAAGTGTATGCAAATAATTAAACATTTTCTAGATTTGCATCTTGGAACTGTTTCTATACTTCATTTTTAGTTATTATGAATATTGTTATTATTTTTCCCATCCCCTTTTCTCAATAGGCTGGGGTTACAAATTTGTTCTGTCAGTTACATGAACATCAAGCAGTTTCCTCATTTTAAAAAAATTATAAAGCAATTTCATTATAGTTATACTATACAATTTACACACTGCAGAGCATAAATAGAGATTGCAGATATGCGTTGATTTAGGGAAGGAAAGTTGTTGTTATTGTGTCTTTCGGCTTATCCCGGTTAAGAGTCACCACAGCCGAACTCCGGTCCGCTAATGTTTGGTAGTGGATTTTTACGTGCCGAGTTACCAGCCCTGATGCACAACCTTCAACGAAGGAATGCTCATTCACGCATGCCTCCACACAGACGACGCTCTAGCTGAGAATCGAACGGGACAACGTTTTGCTGTGAGGCGACAATGCTACCGCAGTACCACTACCGCAGGTGATTTAGGGAAGGAAAGTGATAGTAAAAAAATGGGGGGGGGGCATGGGGGGCACAAACTTTGCATTTTAAATCAAGTTTGCGGGTGATTTAGGGAAGGAAAGTGATAGTAAAAAAATGGGGGGGCATGGGGGCACAAACTTTGCATTTTAAATCAAGTTCTTCCCATGGTAACACAACTAGAGAGAGTACTAATTGTTATTATATATTTCTGCATACAAATAGTTGAATAAAACTATTTCTGTTCTTTCAAATAATGTGAGTAAATGTGTATGTTTGCATAATAGATAAGGATGTCGTAGTAGAAGTAGATTTCTGCTCAGAAGAACAGCACTATCAGATTTATCCATTAAATTGACATCCATTCTTCAAAATGAATCTGCTTCTAGAATTTTCTTTCTTTCTTTTTTTTTTCCTTTTCTCTACTTTCCTCTCCTTCCCTACAGCCTCCTCTTCCCTCCCCCTTTTCTCTTGCACAATCAAATATTCCTAGTATGTGTTGGTAGCCTTTACTTGACTTTCCAAATGGCCATACTAAACTCATTGCTGTATATACAGATACAGTTTCTAATTTATGCCTAAATATTTCTTAGATTCTGTTCTTTAACATTAAGTACAAGCTACACAAGATTTCCAGTTACTTTTCTCTTTTCTTCCTTTTCATACTTGTATTTACTCCCTCCTTTTGTACTTGTTAGAGCTTAAATAAAAACACTTTATATAAATACAGCATTAGGGAAATGTATTCTGCAAGTAATATTTGAAGGAAGAGGGGGTGTGGCAAGCTGTACGGAAGGAGATTATCATCAAACATAAAAGACACTGAATGAGATTTATTCAGTAATATCTTAAAAAACTATGCTCATATCACTTTATGAACATCATAGTGCTGCATTAATTTCAGTCACATAAATGATGTTATGTAAAAGTTCATTTTCCACTCTGAATAAAACAGAAAATGTGGACACAAGCACCAGTATACCCAGTGGAATTTCTAAGTAGGTGATAGAAATATACCATAATGGGTCTGCAAGACTGTTTATGAATAAATTATTTGTGGCTGTAATGAACGTGTACTCAAAATATG